>NC_089746.1:20942760-20982760 GCF_040412425.1 Macrobrachium rosenbergii
CAGACGTGGGAAACAAAAAGCATCCAAGCTGCAATGCTGTTCTGTTTTGTTTTCGTGGTAACGTTACCGGTAAGCATAGATTCTACTGCCTTTGTTTAATCGAACTTGGAAAATTAAATCTGCTTTGATCGTTGCAAAGATGGGCATTGGAAGTGTATAACTAATAATAATTAATTTGGTAATAGGATTGATAATAAGATTAATCAAGAAACATAATGGTTAGTCATAAGAATAACAAGGAATCTAAATGGCTAGTAATATAATTAACAAGGAAACCGAATAGCAATGAATAGGATTAACAAGGAAACTAGTTGACAATAACTGGATTAACAAAGAAATTCAAAGGTTAGTAATAGGATTAACAGGGGAAACCATATGGCTACTAATTGGATTGAGAAGAAAATCGAATTGTTACTAATAGGATTAACCAGGAAACCAAGAGACGAGAAAACTTGACGAAGTATTAACGTTGGTGTTGAATTTCCTTTTCTTTTAGATGCCTGACTAACGTAATTCTTGCAACACTCCATTAGCCTTTTTAAGGAAGAGTTCAAGGAAGACCAAAGGGGGTCGCGCTCTCTCATTACAGTCCTGTGTTGGAAGGGGGCGGACTTGCTATAGTAGAGCTGGCGCCTGGAAATGTACATATTATTATTATTATTATTATTATTATTATTATTATTATTATTATTATTATTATTCAGAAGATGAAACCTATTCATATGGAACAAGCAAGGGGCCATTGACTTGAAATTCAAGCTTCCAAAGAAAATAGTGTTCATTAGGAAGAAGTAGAGGAGGTAAGGGAAATACATAAGGAGGAGAGCCCACTTTTTTAAAAGAGAAAAAATAAGTTGATAAAGTAATAAATAGATGAAAATGTATTGAAAGGAGAATATAGTGTTATAATTGTAGTTATAATTCTATAGTTACCGTTATAAGAAATTTGTGTTAGAAAGTGTATTTACAGTATGTTTTATTTTCAAATAGTTTATTTCTGCATGAATGCCAAGTTGACATCTATAGAGAGAGAGAGACTGGAATTCAAAATTATGTACAGAGATACAAGAGATTAGAATGTTGTTGTGAGCTGTTGTAATTTTGTTGGGGGCAGATTTTTGTGACAACCAATTTAGTTTTATCATGAAACTATGCCTCACCTTTTACAAAGTTTGTTTTTTGGAAGCCTGAGGAAGTTCACACACATATACCCATTCATCGTTTGTTAATTGAGTTAGTATTTAGGGATTCTCAGAGAGAGAGAGAGAGAGAGAGAGAGAGAGAGAGAGAGAGAGAGAGAGAGAGAGAGAGAAGAAGGATCTGTTGGTGGATAAAAGCTTACAGTGAAATATCTCCGCTAATAATTTTATATTAAAACACCTATAAATTTACCAGTTGTGTTGATTTAAGTTACCTCTCTTGGTGTTGTTTAACATTTCGGTTGCATTAATTGTTGTCTTGACGAGGTACCGTAGTGTATCTTGCTGAAATTTTGTTATGCAGTCTGATAAATAAAAAAAAAATGAGAGACAGTTCTAACTTTGACGAATTCTGAAACGATGCTCTTAGAAGAATTTATTTTGTGTTGATATTTGTAACTTGAATTATATATTTTTTCAGTTATATATGAACCCTTTTAATGGTCAGGAGTATGTTATCGTTATTATGCAGACTAAGCATAACTTGTTGATAAATGAGACCGAACGCTATCTTGGCCCCGGCATTTTAGTGATTTTATCTCATTATTGTTATTAATCTATGTTCGATGATAAGATAGCACTCAAGAGTATCCACTTGACACCTGCTTATGAGCGCGTGCGCCATCGCTCGTGTGAAGTCGCCCCGCATTCTTTCGCTCAGCTGTGAACTTGAGTCCCGGAACTACCGGCGACGCAATGCCCCCACCCACCCCTCATCCCCGGTGGTCCGGTATCGGAGACCTCCCCCCCCCACCTTCCTACCTCCCACCCATTTCGGGGAAGTCGGATTGTAACTTTCTCTGCATTGTCTGAATCGCTGGGAACGGACTTCGATTTCGATCCGTCATTTCCTGGCGAATCTTCAAGGCCACAGAGGGGATTTTTACTGTTATCAATCGAAGGGGGCGTGTCACCGTAAGTCGCTCTAGAGTGACCGAGTTATAGAATTTCCCTTTCGGTGTTGGGAATGACTGAATCCAGAGCGTGAGAGACCGGTTTCCGTGCCCTTTTGTTGATGATCGATACTCGTTTGGTGTTTTTGGTTTGTGTCGAACAGGAAAATGATTGTGGAAGTCACCCGTTTTAATAGTGGTTTGTTAAAAAGCCCAGACGTCTGCCGAGCTGCCTTGACATTCCGATATATATGTATTCGATACTCGTAGACCTTGCAGGTGCAGTAGTTACGAAATGTTGAACCGACATCGAGTGTTAAGGTTAACATGGCCATCACATGAGAGAAGAGTGAATTGACCTCCAGTTGTCTGCTTAAACCTTTGGCATATTACACACGTTTATTGCTCGTATTGGTAACATCTCTCTCAGTTACTCTGAATAGATTTTCCTAAGTTTGCACGTGAGAAACTGGAGACAGTTATATTTTCAAATACAAAAGTGCAGATACCGTTACGTTATATACAGTAAGGGGGGTTGGCGGTTATTGTATAACATTTGTCGAAAAGGCAACATAGACCAGATCTGATATGTTCTGTGTTGTACAGTAATAAAGATACGAGATATACTGAATCTGGTAATCTTGTGGCTTTCATGGGATTATACTTCCCCCATTATCGAAATCTGCAAGTGTTGTTAGGCCATGGACAAACTAAGGTAGAACTGTGTAATTTACAGGCTCCTAATTAGTCCTTGGAATAGTTTAGAACAAGGTAAACTTTGAGGAGAATTGGGTAATTGCGATTCGGTATCTGCTGGCATCTGCTATGCAGCAGTGCAAACACAGCCAATAAGACTTAATTAAATCTCCTTTTATATTTTGTAGGTCTTTTCCTTTACGATTCGAAAAATGAAGTAACTCTAATTTTAATTTCTGAAACTCCTCGTTCTCGATCCCTTCGGCCCCTGGCTGCAACCCCTTTTCAATTCCTTTTACTGTACCTCCGTTCATATTCTCTTTCTTCCATCTGACTTTCCACTCTGTCTAACAATTGTTTCATAGCGCAACTGCGAGATTTTACTCCTGCTACACCTTTCAAACCTTCTTACTGTCAATTTTCCTTTCAGCGCTAAATGACCCCATAGGTCCCAGCGCTTGGCCTTTGGCCAAATTCAATATTCTATTCGGTCTCGAATCATTTGGTTGGTTAGATTTCCCAGTGAGACCTTTTGGGTTAATTGGTCCATTGATTTTGCTCTTAAATCTGGAATCAGAATCGCCACGTTTGGGAATAAGGTTCGGAATCCGAATCAGTATATATTTTATAAGAAGTCTGTTGAACTGTGAGCACAATGTCAATGAATTCCTGTTGTCGTTCGTAGTATTCCGCACTCCAGTGGTTATTTGCTAGTGTTTTTCCATTGTTGTCACTTTCTTGTTCGGGACGTGACATGGCAAAAATTATTGAAGGTTGACAGTCGAGCAGCTTTTGAGATTGAGCGTTCCAAAGGATGCTCTTATTTTTACTCTCCGGCGAAAGACTTTCACATTAATTTTTGTTTCAGGTGTTGGCACACTTCGGTGCTCTGCTGTTTTTTGTCTGATATTTTTTATATTTGTCGTGTTTTAGGTGGAGGAATACTGTGTCGTATGTGTTGAAATCTGTTTCTATCATGTTTTTATTGGCATCATCGTGTGTATGTACCCATTCTCTCTCTCTCTCTCTCTCTCTCTCTCTCTCTCTCTCTCTCTCTCTCTCTCTCTCTCTGTAGTGTCTTTGCATAACTTACTTTGTAGCCTTCTCTTTTATTTAATGTATGTTTACTTTGGTGTTCATCTCATCTACTTAGAGGTCCTCAAATGGTCTTTCTCAGGTGCGTTCTGTATCACCCTTCTCACATTGTTGTAAGATCTTTGCTGTTGACGCCCGTACATTCCGGAGAAAAATAAAAGACATGAACTTGTACTGGAAGATAAATGTAAAGCGTTTCTACTTGTGAGTATACCCCTCCTGTCTCAGAAAAAGGTGGGAAAGAGGAAAGGGAAAGGGGTGTTGGGAAAGTAGCTATGTTTTTCTCATTGCGGTTCACATTTCGTCTTGATCGCATTCGCTCTCACCATCCCTTCTCTTGTGGAACGGGCCTCCTCACATTCCAACTGCACTCATTCCACTTTGTGAGTCTTTTTCTCCTCCCCCCCCTCCCCAAACTTTCTTACGCACAACCCTGTCACAGCTATTGGGCCACTTCCGTTCTTTCATAGCCGATGGTAATACGCCGTAAGCTGTTTGCGTATGTACAAGCGCATATATACAAATACGTTGTTTCTTTTAAGTGTATTCATTTAATTTGTGGTATAGAGACCTGTGCATTCATTTGATATTAATGTAATATGTGGTATATAGACCTCCTGTAATCGTGTGTGTGACAGCGTTACAGTCACTCACCAACTTGTGCGCTTGGGTACACACACTGTACTGATTGGAGTACTCGAATGTACTGACTGTATAGTCAGTAACATTTAAATGGATTTGAAGTACCTGTATACTGGACCACCTTTTTCACATTTTCGAATTTTGTGTATAATTTGGATTTTTCTCGTAGTTTTGAGGACCACTTTCCTAATTATGGTCAGACATATATAAATGTTGCACGATTGAGTAAATATAGGGAACGTTGCACTTTTGTTTTTGATTGGAACGCGGGAATGCATTTACTATTTAGTTTTAATCTTGTTCTGATGTTCCCGGATATATGTGCCTTTGGTGGACTTTTATTGTGTAGACTGAAGGAGTGTCTTCGTCACCATTATTATTAAAATAGAATATTGCAGCTTTATTACGGTAATAATACCACTATACAAAACGCTCAGTTTTGTTATCACTGAGATGATGCAACACCATGACGACCACTGTAGGGAAAGTACCTGCATACTCCCATTGTAAAGGTTTAAAGACGGTAATACCATGTGGATCATTCAGTTGCTGGTCAGCCACTGTGTATTTTATTTATTGTAGATCTGTGTCTTCTTTCTTCTTCCTCTCCACGAAACGAAAAGGAGAGACTTGAGTCACGTGTTTGTGGATTTAGCTCTGAGAGGGGCATAATAACAGCATAAGCTGTCATCTGGTAGTGAGCGGTTTCCTCGAAAGTAAACACGAGTCTCTCTCTCTCTCTCTCTCTCTCTCTCTCTCTCTCTCTCTCTCTCTCTCTCTCTCTCTCTCTCTCTCTCTCTCTCTCGTTTTTTATTGTAGGAAAATTTTTACTAATCATCTTTTCTGGTGTTGAAGGGGTCTTTGGAGGTTTATAGTATAGTTTTAGTTTAAAGGTTTACGTATGTATATATATTTGTGTATATACTGTATATATATAATTTTTTTTTTGTTATACTGTATACTGTATATATACATTTATTTATACACATATGTATATGTATGTATCACATTAAATTTTTGTTTGTTTTACAATGTACCCTACTTGGTGTCATAACGCAGCGGTATCGCATGACCTGTTGACCTATAACGTTTAAAGAGCCATAGAATTAATTACAAATGGGCTGCTCGTATATATTTTCCGGAAAGAAAATAGTGATATGCACAAACACAAGGGAATACTGCCGGTGAAAGACTGTACTCTAAAGTCATTAAAGTAATCCACTTTAGAGTCAACTCACTTTTCCTCCCTCCCTACTGTAAGTATGTGTGCGTAAACGTGTGTGCATATGTACAAGCGCGCATATAACAGCGCACAATCATCTGCTCTTGGAGAACGGAAGCGTGCCAATAGCTCTGATGTGAAGTGAATAAGTTTAGAGGGAGAGGAACTTTACTGATTGCTACGAGTGGATTTGGAATGTGCCATCCATTTCTCTACAGAGGGCTTGTGTGTGTATATATATATATATTTTTACTTTATTTTTATAGTTTTATATAAAATTCTCTTATTCACACACATATATATTTCAGATAACCCCATTATATTCATATGAATTTCGGTTTTGTTCCCCGTATTTTATATTAGAATTTGGTTATCGACTGTTCACTCGATAGTTTGGAGTTGCATAATCACGATTTTTTGTTCCAAGAACTAACTAATATTGCAAGTTTATGAAAAGTTTACTTGTGAACGTCTATGCATAAGAATTGTACTTATAATTGATTTCATACCTCGTTCCCTATTCTCGTTTCATTCATTTGTACTCGAACTTATTTTAATGGGAGCGACAGGTTCTCCTCCTCCTCCTCCTCCTCCTCCTTCCGAGTGTGACTGCGAAGCGTCTGTCGGTCCCCTTCTGTTGCGAATGAAAAAGGATACTGGTATTTGACATATGCGTCTTCTCTCACACTGGCTGCTCATTGTCTCTGGTCATAATTGAGCTCCGTTTTTGTCATCTGCAGACCCTGCGGGTCATAATTGAACATGCATTACGGTTTCTGCAGACCCTGCTGCATTTAACCCTGTGATGGAGCGCTTTTGTACGTGCGAAGAGATTGTGCGAGTCATAATGGAGGATAGTGAATTGTGGTGTTGTCATTTAAATGAAATGCGAAAGGATTGTATTTTAGTTTAAAACAGTTTTAAAGGTTTAAAAATTGTTCATGGATTCGAAGTCGTTAACGGAGTATTTTTGTGTTAAGTGTCTGTTCATTATATATATATATATATATATATATATATATATATATATATATATATATATATATATATATATATATATATATATATATATATATATATATATATATATATATATATATATATTATATCACTATATTTATATCGATATGTATATCGATATCTATATCTGTGGAATGGCTGGACGGCTGCCATGCCTGCATATGTCATAGCACTTCACTTCCCAAGCTGGTAATACGAGACGAGGCATAGACATTGCCTCATGCAATATGATATTAGATATGTGCTTAGTAACCATCACGCGTTCCCCCTTTACAACTTCTCGCCATCGTATTCCATAACCGTCTTGGGAAACAACGTAGTTTTTCAACTTTTTATAAATGTAAAAGTAATTGTGATTGTTTTATATATATACATTGTATAACGGGAATCTTTTTCCCTCTCGTAATTCACATTTAAATTTTGAAGTAAAATTTGTCTTGTTTTTTTTGTGAGAAAGTTTCGTGACAATTCAAGTTTTTTTGTTTATTTATTTAGATAGAAATCCAGTCAATGGGGCGCGTGTCGAGGACAATAGCCTAGTGCCTTAAATTTTGCGAAGGCATCTTTTTTTAGTATTTTTGACGTGTCATTCCTTATTGTACTATGGTATCTCCTCGACTTCTTACGCATATGGAGTACCATCATCATCATCACCACCACCACCACCACCGCCATCATCATCATCAGCTTCATCACAATCATCGTCATCATCATAATCATCAGCCTGGATCAATTTTAGGAGGTCCGTGTTGGGTTCATCAGACAGACCTCTTATATTTATCCTAGTTTGTGGCCTCCTCCTCCTCCTCCTCCTCCTCCTTTCTTAGCTTTTAATTTTGTAAATAAATCGAATTTTTCCTTGAATGTTTCCGAAGTTGTCACATCGTTTTAAGTTTTTGGAGGCATCGTACTGAGTACCCTAGATGCCATGTGCTTTTATAAAAGGTTGTCTTCCAATATCTTCCTCCTTAGGGGAGAGAGAGAGAGAGAGAGAGAGAGAGAGAGAGAGAGAGAGAGAGAGAGAGAGAGAGATTATATCTTCCACGCCATCAGCATTCACGTTGATGTAATATAGAATTTTTGGGTCAGGGGTGAAGGTCGGAAACCTCTCTTGAGTTTTCTGCCGTCGGCCACTTTTGCATGTTTCCCCTGTCCTGTCTTTGCTTGTTTCTGAAGTACGAAGCATGTCGAGTCTCTCTCTCTCTCTCTCTCTCTCTCTCTCTCTCTCTCTCTCTCTCTCTCTCTCTCTCTCTCTCTCTCTCTCTCTCTCTATATATATATATATATATATATATATATATATATATATATATATATATATATATATACACACTATACAGTATATGCATATATATGTATGTACTATATACACATATACATTATTATATATATATATATATATATATATATATATATATATATATATATATATATATATATATATATATATATATATATATATATAAATTTTCTCTCTCCGGCACTTCATATGGTGTTATGTCAAAGTCAGATATAAATTCTTAGTTTTAATAACCAGTGCTAATAGTAACCGAATCTGAATTTATAGTTTGAATGGCCTCGATGAGGTATCCCCCCCTCCCCCTTTGGAGTCTGGTAAAGTAAAACTATACATCTCTGCACCCTGAAGTTTAGTCTAGTACTATGCAGGACTGATCTGGTAGAGTCGAAAAAACCTCTTAGTGGTAGCTGCTTGAAAACGTATCCTCCTATGTGGGAGGTAAGACTCTCTCTCTCTCTCTCTCTCTCTCTCTCTGTGGTTGGAGTCTCTGCTAATATTTTGGGTAAAAGAAGAGCAGAAAATCTCTCTCTCTCTCTCTCTCTCTCTCTCTCTCTCTCTCTCTCTCTCTCTCTCTCTCTCTCTCTCTCTCTCTCTGTGGTTGCAGTCTGTGCTAATAGTTTTTGGTAAAAGAAGAGCAGAAAATCTCTCTCTCTTTCTTTCTCTCTCTTAAAGTCAAATGGATTTGGAAAATGATCCAAAAGCTATGAATGGTTAAAAACCCACTCAAGTTACCGGTTTCTCTGGCATTGCAGTAACCAGCTTTTTTTTTTATTTTTTTTTTTTAAGTAAGGCTTCAGAATACTTTGTCGCTTGCCGGAACTTTCTCTTCGAACTTTCTTGGGTTGCAAAAAACTAGTGACATTGTCGCTAACATTGATACCGAGTCTATTTTGGGGTGACTGTGATTAAGTGATAATTGTAAATTGGTGAGAGAGAAAGTATTTCTCTCTTCTCTTGCTTGTTCGCTTTCTTGCAGGGCAATGCCAGGTCTAGGAAGCCATTTCTCTCTCTCTCTCTCTCTCTCTCTCTCTCTCTCTCTCTCTCTCTCTCTCTCTCTCTCTCTCTCTCTCTCTCTCTCTCTCTCTCTCTCTCAGGGCCATGCCAGGTTTGGCAAACCTTTTGTGGTTTTACGTTATTTTAGGCAGGTGCAGTTTAATACGCAGTGTATAATTTTTGCGAAACATTTCTTGAAATATATCACATATTTTGTAGAATTAGATCCCATTTTTTATATATAATTGGTTATAGTCTTACGTAAATAGACGAATTTAGCGACTATTTATAATATTTTTGATACCTCGACGAAATTAGCATTTCTTTATATCATTTTATAGAATGTCGTCGTTGGTTTCTGGTACTTCTAATGTAGCTTTGAATTCTCTCTCTCTCTCTCTCTCTCTCTCTCTCTCTCTCTCTCTCTCTCTCTCTCTCTCTCTCTCTCTCCAAACTTTTTGCAACCGTTGATGAACCGGATTTCTTAACGGACAGACAATTGTACGAGAGGTTCTTGACCCAGCATATCAACCCTCGTTGGAGGAGGGCGGTGGAGCAAGTGCAGCCCGAATTAAGGTTAACAGGCTGACCTGGTTTTGGTGCAGAACTGTGCAAATGGAAACATACGAAGGCCACTCATTTGGGCTGGTGAGTGGACCTTATCTTTAGGAAGCATCCGACGGTTGCAACTGTCATATTCAAGTTTGAATTGATTTTTTAGATATATATATATATATATATATATATATATATATATATATATATGTGTGTGTGTGTGTGTGTGTGTGTGTGTGTGTGTGTGTGTGTGTGTGTGTGTGTATTAACTTCTGTTTCAACGATCATAATCAAGCTTAACTGGATTGTGTTTTTATGAGTGTATTTTACGAAATAAATTTATGCCTCTCTCTCTCTCTCTCTCTCTCTCTCTCTCTCTCTCTCTCTCTCTCTCTCTCTCTCTCTCTCTCTCTCTCTCTCTCTCGTGTGTGTGTGTCTAGTTGCTGCTAAGGGTATTTATATTCGTGTTTTGAATTTGAGCTGCAGTAAGAAGCTTTTCCAAACTTCTTAATTGGAGGTCGAGGTTGGTAGTGAAAGTTTCTTCCGTTCTTGCGGGCATTTTTCCTTGTTGATTTTGAACACTTGGAAGCGTGAAGGGAGGATGATTGATGCCTACAATGACTCGTAAGGTGATGGATAATTTTTTTTTTTATCATTGCACAACTTATCCTAAATGTCTGTAACCGTATGGGGTTAGTCATAAAATTTTACGAGATTTTTTTCCCCTATATTCACCCTCTGTTATTGATAATTTGAATTTTTTTTATTTCACAAGCATATCCTAAATATCTGTAACGTTATATGAGGTATGGTCGACAAATGATTTTAGTGTTGTAATTTTACGAGATTTTCCCGCTTTATTCACCCTCTGTTTTTTGTGTTTATACTACAAATTTTATTATCTTTGTGCTCTTCATTTTCAAACCTTCTATTTTCAAACCTTGCCCCTGTCACACAAGGTCTCCAGCAAAGTGACGTTATCGTTTCTGGTGACTGCTTGCCTTGACTAGTGTCACATAGATATGCTTATGATAAGAAGAGAGAGAGAGAGAGAGAGAGAGAGAGAGAGAGCTTGACCAGTGTTCCACACACAGTGCTTAGGATAAGAGAGAGAGAGAGAGAGAGAGAGAGAGACCGACCTTGACCAGAGTCCCACACATAATGCTTAGGATACGAGAGAGAGAGAGAGAGAGAGAGAGAGAGAGAGAGAGAGACCTGACCAGAGACCTCGACCAGTGTCCCACAGATAATGCTTAGGATAAGGAGAGAGAGAGAGAGAGAGAGAGACCTTGACCCATGTCCCACACATAATGCTTAGGATAAGGGAGAGAGAGAGAGAGAGAGAGAGAGAGACCTTGACCAGTGTCCCACAGGTAATGCTTAGGATAAGGGGAGACAGAGAGAGAGAGAGACTGATCAGAGTCCCACACATAATGCTTAGGATACGAGAGAGAGAGAGAGAGAGAGAGATGGGGGCAGGGGACTTGCAAATTCAGTAAGATCGATCCAGTGTATTATGTTTGCAGTAAATCCTTATATCAACATTTTATGAAGGATGTAGAAAGTGAAAGATTGTTTATTTAAACTGGCGCGACCTAGTCTTATTTAGCAGACGTTAGTCACAGTGTAAATTTGCCAATGACCCAGTGTGGGGTCTATTCACAGGAGAAAGGTCAAGGAGTAAGATGTGACTAACTTCCCCAATGGCTTTTAGTGTATTTGTGGGTCGTGGTGCTCGTGATATCATTCCTTTGACATTGGTATATTGTGATAAGCTCTTCCCGAGGTGTCTTGACGATATCGCTAACTTTAGAATGAAACCTCTCCCCTTTCCTGTTTGGGAAGGGGGTGGGGTCTGAAATTGTGCTTGTATTTGGGTGTGGAGAAGCCAAGTTTCCTCTCGTGACCTTGATTAGTTCAAGACCGGGAGCCTCTTACTTTTAAAATTCGCTGTTGTTGTTTATGCCGTGACCAGTATGTGGTTTTCCTGGATGTTGTGTCGTGTTCCGTTTTATGTAAATTGTCATTTCATATTTGTTACTTCGTTTCCCCAAAATTATTTTTATGTTGCTGTATATTGTATTCTATCGTTGTATTGCACCTCTAAATCGTATTTTTTTTTTTTACTACTTTGAGTTTGTAGCCTTTGTCATCACAGCTTTTCATTTATGGTGCCAAGGTAGACCATAATACATGGTTCTGTTTGAAGGAAGGTCGACCTTATAATCATATTTCTCTATAGTTATGGTAGACTCTGGAGTCTAGACCATGCAAAAAAAAAAAAAAAGTAAAATAAAAAAATCATAGTATGGTTTCGATTTCCGTAGATTCTCCCTGCAACTTGATCTTGGCCATCACGCTTGAATTATTAGTTAGACACTTCACATTTGGTATGCATAGCCACTAATGAACCCATTTCAATGGTAACAGTTTTAGTTAAATTGTATACACGACCTTCATGTTAAAAATAGATGATAGCCGGGGCGTTTTGCTTTTGCAAGAATCGTACCGGTGTGAGCCTCAGCTCAGTAGTTAAAATACTCTTGAAAATGAAGTTGGAGGCGGTCGGCAGGGGACATGATTTCGCAATATTTTCTTAGTGCTTTTTGTACTACTGCCAATCTAGTTCCTTTCCGTTTGTGTATATTCTTATTTTCCACGTTCTCTTGTTATTACGATGTACAGTATTGCCAGTGCTTTTATCAGTGTCCTATCTTGAAAAATATTTTATTCTCAGTTTTCAGATGTTTCATTGCGGGTCTCTCATTTGGATTATATGTATATGCATTCGAAATTTATCTGTCATAGCCCTTGCCTTTTATATTTGTATGTATCATCTTCTTCTATTCATTGTGTGTACTGTAGAAATTCTGTAGAAATTGGTATTCAATCATTTTGTAAATATATGCTTTTTTTAATGGTATATTTGTCAAAGATAAATATACCAATTTATTTCTCCTGGCAATTCATGCCTATTGCTCATATCACTACATCGGAGACGTATATATATATATATATATATATATATATATATATATATATATATATATATATATTATATATATATATATATATATATATATATAATATATATATATATATATATATATATATATATATATATATATATATATGTGTGTATGTGTATCATATATATATATATATATATATATATATATATATATATATATATATATATATATATATATGTGTGTGTGTGTGTGTGTGTGTGTGTGTGTGTGTGTGTGTGCGTATGTATATATATATATATATATATATATATATATATATATATATATATATATATATATATACATATACATATATATATATTCAGTATACACACACACAGTATATATATTCCTTCGCAGCCATGTGTTTACCATATTGTTTTAAGCACGTCTCCAATTGCCGATGATTGCTTAAACTCCCCCGGGAGATCGCAAACATATGCCCAATGACTCAATAAGACCGGAGAGAACTCTATACCCATAGAGGGGCTTGCATATCTGAGGATGATGATGAAATCCCCACGCCCTGGCTGGATGTTGAAAGATTTGTTTTTCTTTTAAGTGCAGTGTAAATCCTCTCTCTCTCTCTCTCTCTCTCTCTCTCTCTCTCTCTCTCTCTCTCTCTCTCTCTCTCTCTCTGTTGCATAGAATAGATTAAGAGGTGACGTCAGTAGCCCCCGCTCTCTCTCACTCTCTCTCTCTCTCTCTAAAGGTTGGATAAAAAATTTAAAGTGACGTCAAAAAGTAATTTCAATAATGGCACGTTTTCTTTAAACACGTACAAAATCATTAGAGTTCATAAATGCTCTTGTGCGTATGATATTGCCCTCAACACTTTGTAGGTAATATTGATATTCAAGCAACATTTAGTGTCTGCAGTCTTAGGCCAAAGAGTCCATTTAATAGTGGCACCTTTTCTTGAAAGACCTACAGAATCATTAGAATTCATAACTTTTTAGTTTTCTGTAAAAGAAAGCTATTGAGATGGTTACTTGTCTGTCCGTCTGCACCTTTTCTGTCCGCCCTCAGATCTTAAAAACTACTAGAGGTCAGTTTTTTTTTATTTTATTTAAGGTGAAAGCTAGCCATGATCATGAGTCTGGCAACGCTATAGGAAAGGCCACCACCGTGCCGTGGCTGTAAGTTTCATGGGCTGCGGCAAAGATATTCATGGGTCGTGGCTAAGAGTTTCGTACAGCATTATACGCTGTACAGAAAACTCGATTACGCTGAAGAAACTTCGGCGCATTTGCTTTCAGTATTTTTAGGCAATATTGACGTTCAGGTGACATTAAGTGACTGCGGTGTTAGTGGAGACGGAAAGACGGGCATGTCGGAGTCCGCAAGAGGTATTTTGAAGCCTTCAGACACGAAGTGGGAGCACTTGAGCGAGAGGACCCTGTAACCTCTTATGAAGGGCTCGTAATTTGTAATAACTGTAAAGTTATGTTGAATTTTTTGCGTGTTGAGTTGAAAAGTCCCTCACCAGCAGCTTTTCGAAATCTGCAGTAGTTTTGTTTGTAGCTTCCACGAATAGGGATGAACAGTTTATTTTTTAGTTTTTTATTCTTGGTCATTAGGGTATTCGGTACAGTAAACAGGGCAGGTCGCACCTTGCATGAAGTTCAGTAGATGATTGGTTTCATATTGTTAGCCTTGTACAATTTTTCCTTACGTTCACTGGTGTGTGTGTGTGTGTGTGTGTGTGTTTTAGATAAACTTAAGCGCAGACACGTTTTTGTTGATGAGCAGGATTTGGAATGTCATTGTAGTAAAAAAATTGATATTTTTTATATACAAAAATGGGTAGGTTTTTATCTAGTTACTTAAATGTTATTTATTAAGTTACTAAAGTCGGAATGTTTTATGTCGGGTTATGAAAAATTAAATAATTTAGTCAGGAGAATGTGTGAAGTGATTGTTAAACCAAAAAATTTGCATCTTGAACATTAATCCCACTGTGGCATCAATTCACGATCATAGAAATGGGGGTCATGCAATCCCATGAAAGAACGATTGTGGCAATAATGCATTGAATGCACAACAAAGCTTTTTGTATTCACTCTGTGAGGGGCGGTGTAGGAAAGGGGGTTTAGTTGTTGGGAGGGGGAGAGGCTGTTTGAGAGGAAGCATGGATACCTGATGTGATAACCGGTTTCACCCTATTGAGTTCAGGGTGTGGTTTTGTTGCCTTGCCGTATTTGGCAGATTCCAGAAAGGTAGGGGTAGTTGGTTGGGGGGATGTATTAATGGAGACTGGTGTCTCTTGGATTAGTGTATATGTTGTTGGGTCCATGGACAGGTTGCCTATTTTCTATTTGTATTAAGTATGGTTTTCACTAATGTTGGTCTTAGCCACGTATGATTTCATTCACAACAGAACGGAGGTTGTTTAAGCGGCGTGTGGCAGTAGGCTTTTTTTTTATTGTGTTGCAGGTGAATGGCAATATTTATATTGCGTCTGTTTTAGTAAAGGTTACGGGTGTGTGTTTTTCATTTTTAAATGCCGATCAGAATTTTCGATACACATTCTTCCTTTCAGTTAACCGAAGTTCATTTGTCGAGTGCCACATTTTGAAGTGTATTTCGAGCTTTATTTGGTCGACGATCGGGCTTTTTAAGACCTATAATGTTAATGAATGCATTTGCAAACTTTTTTTTTTGTTATTGGCCATTATTTAGATAATTTATAGACCAATCAAGATAATGTGATGCTAGATTATAAAAAGTGTATATTTTACATAATGTGACTGGTCACATCTTGGCAGTCATTAATGAGTCTCCAGGTGAATTTTCGATTGTTAGTATGAATATTTCATGAAAGCAACTCATATTTGTTTACGCACGTTTCAGCATGGCTTGAATATTTAATGGAGAAACCCCTTTATTTTTTGTTTGTGCGTCCATATGCAAACGAATCACATGCTGTGTCCCACACACACACACACACACACACACACACACACACACATATATATATATATATGTATATTTTTTTTTTTAAGTGGGACACATTGCATTTCTTGCCGTAAGACAGTATTTTTGTCATGGTGTGCGGGAGGGATATTTTGTGACAGGTTGGGTTATTTGTTTGGTAACGTGCGTTTGTTCTTTAAGAAATGTTGTACTGAAGCATATTCAAAATTCAAGTTCTTATACGTTTTCTGAAGTGACCGCATTCTGTTTGTTTAAATGTTGTTGCACTACTTTCTGTTAGACCGTATTCTGTTTGTTTAAATGTTGCACTGTACTTTCTGTTAGGATCGATACTCACTCCCTTGTCTCACTTTTGTATCAGGTTTGGTGAAAGTAAAACAAGTATGCAGGTTTTTACTAAAGCCCAGTTTTCCTATAGTGAACGGGGCTGTTTTATCATTTTTATTAGGGTCACTTACTTTTAATCAGGAGCCCTTTTGTAACGCTATGAAGCAATCCTATTATTTTATATACTTATTTTCCCCCGTCTCTGGTCTGGAGGGAAAACGTGTAAAATAAGACAAACCAGCCAAGGTCTCTGATGGAGGCTAATTTTGAAAGTGAAGCTCATCTGGCTAATGCTCTGTGCATTAAGGTATCGCATTTTGAGAGGAGTTCGTGATATCGCGTGAAAGCTTTCGTGTTATGGACGTATACTCTCAGGGGGCTTACGGCAGAGGTGTAATAAGTTAGTCATTTCTGGTCTCCTCAATGAAGGGATGTTAGTTTTTATTTTTTATGTTTTTTTTGGGGGGGGGGTTGTAATATGCTTCATTATTTTCTGTTGGTTTTGTCTTGTAGATGATATTCAGTTGGAAAATAATTTCCTCGTGATGGGTTCTAGAGCTTAATAGCAAGAATTAAAACGTTAGTGAAGTTGTTTGCATATATGCTTCTTTGATATGATAGTCAGTTGGCAAACAATTTCTTATTGTGGTTACTAGAGTTTAATAGCATTAAAAAGTAAGTGAAGTTGCCTTAGTTCTTTGGGAAAGATTATGATGGTTGTAGTGGATTATGTATATTGTATGCTGCACACACACACACACACACACACACACACACACACACACACACACACACACACACACACACACACACACACACACACACACACAGCGAAGTAGCAAGCACCAACAGCGTTATATATCTCACAAGCAGTTGCACAGACCTTCAGAATCCAGGTAAATTTGTTACCTAATCGGATCCAAAGGACACTTGTCCATTAAGTAGTTAATAACTATCTCGCTCTCCCATCCTCCCTTTTGCAGGAATGTTGAAGGAATGTTGGGGCCAGTGGTAATTGGGGAGGGAGGGGAGGGGTTTAAGGTTGTGGTGGAGGGGGTTGAGTAAGACGGGCAATTGGTGGGGTAGGGGTTAAGGGGTCACCCTTGCTACTCTATAATCAAATCGAGACTGACGTTTATGGCAAAGCTCGAGTATGCATGTTGCTTAGCAACTCCTTCGCTGGAATTTTTGGTTGTTTGCGCGTGCGCTCTTGTTTCCGTGGTATGCGCCTTCATCCTTTGGTTGCTCTGTATTTCCTGGGATTTATTCAGCGTCAAGTATACCTCAGGGAAGTTGGCGATACGGTGCCTACTCATGAGCAATATTGCATTGTTCTCTAGGTGATGTTTGATGTATATATATATATATATATATATATATATATATATATATATATATATATATAAATATATAAATATATAAATAATCAAATATTAAAACAAATATCATGTAACATTCCGATGGTATACTGAATTCTGTATTAAATATTTATGATAATATACTGTATGTGTGAATATAAAAATATTACGAATGTATACGTGAAAAAAAATTATATATGTGTATATAAATTATATATATATACATATATATATATATATATATATATATATATATATATATATATATATATATATATATATATATATATATATATATATATTTACACATACATACTTGCATATACACCATTACATTTCTTAAGTCTTCCTAATCATGTGTTTGTAATTTAGGACGATTTGGTTTGATTTTTGTTACATATGAATTTTTTACTTGATTAGATTCGTTAAGATTGCCGTGCGATATACGTTGAATGTATGTATACCTATGCATATGCATGCCACTCACGTATTTAGAGTACTGTGTGCTGCAGTATTATTGGTGGTTTTTATGCAGATTTGAATCTTCCCAAAATTAGATTATCGTGATCTTGAATCAAATCGAAATATTAAGTTCTTTAGATGGTTGCTTTTGGGTAACTAACCTGATTACGTTGATCTTTGAAAGGAGCTTCAAGTATTAAGATGATTGAAAATTTATTCGAAAAATATATATTTTTTTCCCCGCTTGAGTCGGATTACATGGTTGAATTGGGAAGTAATTCACCAGCGATATTTTTATCGCTTTTGCTTTGAGAAAATAAGATTTATTTGCTTTAATGTTGATGATGATATATAGCTGGACCATGGAATTTAGGTGATGTAATTGCATTTATAGATAAATACTTTAATTACATTTATTTCTTCTTCCGTGAAAAGGACTTTAAAATGGCCTTTTCAGGTTTGTGAATGACATTTTTCCCCTGATACAAAGATAACCGGACAAAATTATACAAACAGTAATACATATACATATATATGTATATATACATATATATATGTATATATACATATATATGTGTATATATATACATATATATTTATATATGTTTGTGTATTTAGTTGGACTCTGTTCCACGATCCATTGTGACTCCGCTGGTCATCTTTGAAGAAAACATCTTATGCTGAACAATATAAAATGGATAGATGCAACACTAGAATTAAAGAACAGGAAAATTTGAAAGCCGTTAGATACAAGATTAGAGATATGTAGTGGCTGAAATTTGGCTCAAGGAAACCCGCATGTAATGGCTTTTGTCGCCTGTGTTTGCAGATGTTATCATTGTGATGAAGGCGCCGTATTTGTGTCATTCATTTGCTTCTGTGTTTCTTTTATATGATATTCAGTTGGGAAACAATTTCCTCTGGAATAGGATGGAATATAGAGTTTAGGCCAAAGGCCAAGCGCCTGAACCTATGAGGTCATTCAGTGCTCTAAAGGAAATCGAGTGTAGGTAGGTTTGAAAGGTGTAACAGGAGGAAAACCTCGCAGGCGCACTTGGAAATAATTATATGGAGCGGGAGGGTAGCAAGATGGAAGAAAGATAGTATGAATGGAGGTACAGTAAAGTGAATGAAAGGGGTTGCAGCTAGGGGCCGAAGGGGTGCTGCAAAGAACCGTCAGTAATGCCTACAGTGCCCCGCGTGATGTGCACTGATGGCCCTACCCCCCTACGGGGACAATTTCCTCTGGATGGCGACTAGAGTTTTATGGAAAGAAATAGAAAGGAAGTGAAGTTGTTTGCTTTTATGTTTCTTGTATATGATATTCAATTGGGAGTCAGCTTCCTTTGTGGATGGGTGCTTGTGTTCAGTAGAAAGAATTAAAAAGTAAGTGAAATTGTTTGTTTATATGTTTCTTTTATATGATATTCAGTTGGAAACAATTTCTTACTTGAGTGGGTACTAGAGTTAAATAGAAAGAGTTAGAAAGTAAATGAAATTATTTCCCTAGCATGTTTCTTTTATATGATATTCATTTGGAAACAATTTCTTATTTGGGTGGGCACTATAGTTAATTAGAAAATTTAATAGAGTTGAAAAGTAAATGAAGTTGTCCTAGTTCACACAGCATCTCATGAGTAAGATGCTCACCAGAGACCATAAATCACGTGCTCGAAACTTTCAGCAGGGTACACATTCCTGCCAGACAGCACACTCCAGTAATAATTAGCATTAGCCAGACGCAGGAATGCGTCGAGTATGCATGGCCTGCTTTCGCTTGCATGAGCACCAGCGGTGTCATTTGATTCATGCAGTTGCAGCTTTGGAAGAGAGAGGCCCTTTCATCACACGAACCGAAATAAATATTTTGATCTACATTTATTTATTTACAGTGTCTGTGACGCGATCAGGGATTGCGTTGAAAGATGTTTGTTTTGACGAGCGTTCGTTACGGCGGGGGAGAATAATGGAAGGGAAGTCTTGTTTATTGCCATTGTATTGCGAGATGGTTGTTCTGCTGGAAGTGGTCATTGGAATGTCAAGAAGAGAATGCATTTCGTTGTTTAGTATGGCACGGGGTGTGCATTTTTAGTTTTTAAGTTATATTAAATTTTGGCGTATTCGTTTTATTGAATACAGGGGCTTTTGTTTTGGAGCAATCTGAAGTTGAGCAATCTTTGTACGTTTGGAAAATTTGTCCTATTTTTTTCCGGATTAGTTTTCTGTAAAAGAGAACCAGTGTGCCGGCTTTGTCTGTCCGTCCGCACTTTTTTCTGTCCGCCCTCAGATCTTAAAAACTAAAGAGGCCAGAGGGCTGCAAATTGGTATGTTGATCGTCCACCCTCCAATCATTAAACATACCAAATTGCAGCCCTCTAGCCTCAGTAGTTTTTTATTTTATTCAAGGATAAATTTAGCAATAATCGTGTTTCTGGAAACTATATTGGATAGGCCACCAACGGGCCGTGGTTAAAGTTTCATGGGCCGCTGGTCATACAGCATTATACCGAGACCACCGAAAGAAATATCTGTTTTCGGTGGCCTTGATTATACGCTTAGGCGGCTGTACGGAAAACTCGATTGCGCCGAAGAAACTTCGGCGCAATTTTTACTTGTTTAATTCATGTAGAGCTTTCTTTCGTGTTTCCTTTTTTTTCGACCTCCTTTCATCCATGCATTCATCTAGTATGTTGTACCTACTTTGGTGTATCTGATTCTGAGCCAAGTCTCTCTCTCTCTCTCTCTCTCTCTGGCTATCCTAAAAGTCTCACATGATCTAACACTGTAGGCAGGTTGCTTTGAACTAGAAGTAGCCAGTGGATGTATTAGATTATGGAAAATTGAAGAAATATCTGAAATTCTTATGTCTGTACATTATGGATTTTACGGCAATAGCAGTTGGTTAGAAATATTTATTGATAAGTATGGTATGATCCATAAGTTAATCTTTTATAATTATATGTGCATCCGTAATAGTTTGTGCCTTACATGATAAGTAATTCATCCCTGATGAGCGTACCTAGAATTTCTCTCTCTCTCTCTCTCTCTCTCTCTCTCTCTCTCTCTCGGGAAAGGGATGTGACAACATTGTTATTCCCAAGTACACACATCCTGTTTGTTTTTTCTATCTCCATCTTTTAAAAAAAGTCATGGACCGGAGATACTTTGCTTTCTCCTCTGTATTTTTCTCGTTTCAAGGCTCGTCTTAATTATGTTGTTCTACCGTGAAAATTAAGTTTGTTGTTGGAACTGCGTTGTTAAGTTGTTTGGTTATGTAGCACTGTGACATGTTGACTGGTGAATTAGTCGGTAATGGTTAAGTAAAATGCACAGGCTGCCTTGATGTATCCTTTGAAATTTGTACATTATTAACAATTACTGTAACGATACTGTACATTATTTACTAACAGCAACTGTAAGGAGTTTAAAAAGAGTTTAAAAAGCACCCCGGTAACCTCGTGTCCCCACGTGGTGTATGGCAAAATTTGGATACCTTACTACCGAGATATCGGCAAAATTGTTGTTGAAATTATTAACAATCCTTTTCAGCAGTAAAGCAAATAAAGACAATAGTAGTGTCAGCGAGTAAAGTATTTTTCCAACGTGCGTTGAAAGCTGATAGGTGGATCAACTGGCTGAGTGCCTTAGTGGTGGAAGGGTGTTGTTCAGATGCTTAGAGAGAATAATAATAACCGCCTGAGCAACGTTTCTTGGACCCGTCGGTGTTTGAACGTATGGCTCGTGGGCTTGTGGTGTAAATTAACTTAACTTAATTTTACAAGGTAGTATAAAGGTAGTTCCTGATACTTTTAAATCCTAAGAATAATGACGTCATTTCTGTTGTTACTGCACAAGCTAACTTCTCATAATATGAACCACGTAATGAAAAGTGGATTCACCCATTGTTGATGTTGCCAAACTGTTTTAGAATCTGGTGAGAGAGCTTCTGACAGCTCTCCTCACCAGTAGGCAGTATAATTTCATTGTTTATTTTTAACCAATACCTCCTGTGGTCACCATTCGATTGCAGCATCGCTGGGCACACTTGCAGTTAGTCGGATCCTCGGGATACAGTTAAAGAAAGTCGCCGCGGCGTTCCGAGTGTGTGATGGAATGTCGGTTAGATGAACACGCTCGTAGTTGAGTCAGCCGCAGCTAGAGGGCACCCCGAAACAACAACGTTTTGAGAGGATGGGAACCGGTGTTGTTGGTTCGTTGGTTTTCACAATTTCTGAATGCCTTGTTCAGTCGGAAATTGGGTTATTTGTTTGGTAGTTTTGAGAATTAGCGGCGGCTATTGTCAAAAGTTTACATAAAGATGAGAAAGAGAGAACTATCACATACACGATGTGAGAGAGAAAGAGAGAGAGAGATTAACTTCATCTATTTTTCACAAGCTGAAAGAGAGATTGCCATTACCTTCTTACGTAATTTTCTTCAGTCTTCTAACTAGTGTAATTGATTGAACTTTTTTCTTATAATATGCTTGCACGTTAATTTGCGTAATTATGCTCTATCAACAGTGGATAAAGTATTTTTGTAGCCACTTCATTATTACAGATGGAGTAATTTTATACACAAGTATGTAAAAGATGGTTGGTATATTTAGCTTGTAGCTTTGATTTTTTCCACATTTTACATCATTCTTTCCCTCCCCCGTTTACTGCCTCTTGACGCGGAAATCCTCGCCCCACCTGGGTGAAGCCATTCATAAGATTCTCTCTCTCTCTCTCTCTCTCTCTCTCTCTCTCTCTCTCTCTCTCTCTCTCTCTCTCTCTCTCTCTCTCTCTCTGAATTAAAGTACCGAGTAGTTTCATGTTATCGTAACACGTCATACAGGTACAATTATGAGAATTCTAAAAGTAGGTTATAGAGTAAACAAAGTGTGATAATAGAGAAGAAAGATATAACAATCGTCATTCTGTTCAAGGAGACAACTTGAAAGTCAAGAGGTAAAATTGAGCCCGATGTTTATGATCTTACTGTATTTATCTTCAGTGTTAATAACGCGCACACGTACGTGTGTGTGTGTGTGTGTATATATATATATATATATATATATATATATATATATATATATATATATATATATATATATATATATATATATATGCGTGTGTGTGTATGTATATTATACATACACATCCATACAAATGTTAAGCCACCAATGTCGTTTAACGAAATTTGTAGCTTAATATTTGTGAATATGAAAATTTCCCGGTGTTTTGTGACGTGTATACGCAACACACACGTGTGTGTGTGTCCATGCGTACTGCATGCTCAGTTTTTCAAAGTACTCGTAAGTATTTTCATTCATGAATAAAATGCCCTTTAAAATCTAATCGCGAAGCAAGGGACAGGGAGTGTGGTTTCATGTAATGTGTATTCATTTTTGATTGCGTGATGAAGATGAATGGAGCTGTCCAAGTAAGCGATAATGAGTCAGCTTTGCCAAGTGCAAACCATTAGCATTTCGTAGATTACACAGTTACCCAACTGTGTGAGAAAGAGCGAGGAGAAAAAGAAGGGGGCGACCCAACTGCGTGAGAAAGGAGAGGAGAAAAAGAAGAGGGCTACCCAACTGTGTGAGAATGAAGGGGAGAAAAAGAAGAGGGGGCAACCCAGCTGTGTGAGAAAGAGAGTGGAGAAAAAGAAGTGGGCGTCCCAGCTAATTTAGAAAGAGAGAGGAGAAAAAGAAGAGCGGGCGACCCAACTGTGTGAGGAAGAGAGTGGAGAAAAAGAAGCTGACGAGCCAGCTGTGTGAGAAAGAGAGAGGAGAAAAAGAAGTGGGCGACCCAACAGTGTGAGAAAGAGAGAGGAGAAAAAGAAGGGGCAACCCAACTGTGTGAGAAAGAGAGTGGAGAAGAAGCTGGCGACCCTACTGTGTGAGAGAGAGGAGAAAAAGAATGGTGGCGCCCCAACTGTGGGATAAAGAAGAGGAGAAACAGAAGGGGGTGACCCAACTGTGTGAGAAAAGTAGAAGAGAAAAAGAAGGGGGCGACCCAACTGTGTGAGAATGAAGGGGAGAAAAAGAAGAGGGGGCAACCCAGCTGTGTGAGAAAGAGAGTTGAGAAAAAGAAGCTGACGACCCAACTGTGTGAGAAAGAGTGAGAAGATGAAGGGGGCCGGGTTCGGAGAGCGATGAATCCTTATTTTGTTCTTTATGGGATTACAATTTAGCTAGTCTTGAAAACACTGGGGAGTAGCGTAATTTTATTCTGGGTATTTTGAAATGATCTCTGTGGGGTATTTTGAAATTCTCTTTCGTGGGTATTTTAACTTTTCTCTTGGGTATTTGGAAAGTATCTTTCTCTTGTGTATTTGGAAATTTTCTCGGGCATTTTGAAATTTTCTCTCTCTCTCTCTCTCTCTCTCTCTCTCTCTCTCTCTCTCTCTCTCTCTCTCTCTCTCTCTCTCTCTCTCTCTCTCTCTCTGAATTAAAGTACCGAGTAGTTTCATGTTATCGTAACACGTCATACAGGTACAATTATGAGAATTCTAAAAGTAGGTTATAGAGTAAACAAAGTGTGGAGAAGAAAGATATAACAATCGTCATTCTGTTCAAGGAGACAACTTGAAAGTCAAGAGGTAAAATTGAGCCCGATGTTTATGATCTTACTGTATTTATCTTCAGTGTTAATAACGCGCACACGCACGTGTGTGTGTGTGTTGAGAATATATATATATATATATATATATATATATATATATATATATATATATATATATATATATATATATATAATGTGTGTGTGTATGTATATTATACATACACATCCATACAAATGTTAAGCCACCAATGTCGTTTAACGAAATTTGTAGCTTAATATTTGTGAATAGAAAATTTCCCGGTGTTTTTGTGACGTGATGAACGTGTGTGTGTGGGTACTGCATGCTCAGTTTTTCAAAGTACTCGTAAGTATTTTCATTCATGAATAAAATGCCCTTTAAAATCTAATCGCGAAGCAAGGGACAGGAGTGTGGTTTCATGTAATGTGTATTCATTTTTGATTGCGTGATGAAGATGAATGGATGGGATAATGAGTCAGCTTTGCAATTGCAAACCATTAGCTAGATTACACAGTTCTGTTGAAAAACGAGGAGAAAAAAGGGGGCGACCCAACTGCGTGAGAAAGGAGAGGAGAGAAAAGAAGAGGGCGACCCAACTGTGTGAGAATGAAGGGGAGAAAAAGAAGAGGGGGCAACCCAGCTGTGTGAGAAAGAGAGTGGAGAAAAGAAGTGGGCGTCCCAGCTAATTTAGAAAAAGAGAGGAGAAAAAGAAGAGCGGGCGACCCAACTGTGTGAGGAAGAGAGTGGAGAAAAGAAGCTGACGAGCCAGCTGAGAAGAGAGGAGAAAAGAAGTGGGCGACCCAACAGTGTGAGAAAAGAGAGGAGAAAAGAGGGGCAACCCAACTATGTGAGAAAGAGAGTGGAGAAGAAGCTGGCGACCCTACTGTGTGAGAGAGAGGAGAAAAAGAATGGTCAACTGTGGGATAAAGAAGAGGAGAAACAGAAGGGTGTACCCAACTTGTGAGAAAAGTAGAAGAGAAAAAGAAGGGGCGACCCAACTGTGTGAGAATGAAGGGGGAGAAAAGAAGAGGGGCAACCCAGCTGTGTGAGAGAAAGAGAGTTGAAAAAGAAGCTGACGACCCAACTGTTGAGAAAGAGTGAGAAGATCGGGTTTTCTTATTTTGTTCTTTATGGGATTACAATTTAGCTAGTCTTGAAAACACTGGGGAGTAGCGTAATTTTATTCTGGGTATTTTGAAATGATCTCTGTGGGGTATTTTGAAATTCTCTTTCGTGGGTATTTTAACTTTTCTCTTGGGTATTTGGAAAGTATCTTTCTCTTGTGTATTTGGAAATTTTCTCAGGCTCTTCTCTCTCTCTCTCTCTCTCTCTCTCTCTCTCTCTCTCTCTCTCTCTCTCTCTCTGATTGATGACTGATATATTCACATCATGATTTGTTTTATTATTTTAAGTAAAAATTAAAAGATGCCTGGGACATTTCTGCCTAATGTTTAATATTGGAATAGGTTATTTCCTATCCTTCAGCGTTGAATCTCTCTCTCTCTCTCTCTCTCTCTCTCTCTCTCTCTCTCTCTCTCTCTCTCTCTCTCTCTCTCTCTCTCTCTCTCTCTCTCTCTCTCTCTCTCTCTCTCTTAGAATGTAAAAAAGATTGTCTCATCCTTCATCAATGAATCTGTAATATATATATATATATATATATATATATATATATATATATATATATATATATATATATATATATATATATATATATATATATATATATATATATATATATATATATATACATATTTTTATGGTATGAAAATGACTTCCGCACTTTGAATTGTTAGCTTGATAGCCATGAAAGGATGTTTGAATGTTCACTTGCAATAGATGTTTATAAAGAACTTGAGTGTTTTGCTAAAAAGATGCTTTGTCATAGCTTTCTCTTTTGGTTAAAAGATCAAGTCGCTCGTACACTTTTCCTGACGTCTTTAGCAATCAGATCTCTCCAAACATGTTGCCAGTATTGGAGGCGGCTTGAAGAATTCGCGTAATTTGAAACGCAATGGCACACACTGTAAAATGTACTCTATGTGAAATATACGTGACTGCAATTACGACAAATTTGTGGAAAATGAGCAAAAAGTTTAGCCACCTCCTACCATCTTCATTCCGGAAATAGGTAGCTTTCCAATGACGCGGTTTAGGGATTTTTAATCCCTTTACTGCCAGGTTTAGGAATTGTCTTCCTCCGTCTGTTTTTCATCTAGTTCTTATAACCTTTCTTTTTTCAGAAGGCAGACATATCGCACATTCTTCCGATTATATTCGGGCCTGGGCTAGGAAGATGTGTCAGGTTCTTTGTCATACTGGACAAGGACCTTGTTCCCTGTCACACTGGATCCCGTAGGGGGATAGTGTCGTCAGTGCACCACATATGGTTCACTGTAGGCATTACTTAAGGGTCTTTGCAACGTCCCCTCGGCACCTGCTGCAAACATATCCATTGTGTATACTGTACCTCCGTTCATATTCTCTGTCTTCCATCTGACATTTCACCCTCTCTAACATTTGTTTCATAGCGCGACTGCGAGGTTTTCCTCCTGTTACACCTTTCAAACCACCTTAGTGTCAATTTCCCTTTCAGCGCTATTCTGCTAATTTCACACTAAACCTAAGTGCCAAAAAATGTGCTTATGGACGATCAACTTGAAAATTACAAGCACGAAAGTCCCGAGGGTAAGAAACCGCTGGTGAATATTTTTCCATCCTTGTAGACATGTTAATACACGTTAATATGCTGGTTCCGTGTGAGTCGTTTAGGGAGAATTATGAATCGCATGTGAACATTGTTAAGTGCTGCTGTCTTGGCTGACTCAACTTTTTAATGTTTACAGCATGGAGGAACGACACTTGGAAGTGTTTTCTCTCTCTCTCTCTCTCTCTCTCTCTCTCTCTCTCTCTCTCTCTCTCTCTCTCTCTCTCTCTCTCTGGGGGACCTGTGTTCGTTTCTCGTGACGGAGTAACAGATGGTATAGTTCTCAGTAATCCAGTATGCCTCTGTTAACCTAAATAGTGAGTAATGTATCTAGCTGTTAGTCGACTTGTGTGGATTGCAGCTGTGGTGGAGAGGATAAGAAAAAAAAACCACTGGGCTTACATTCATTGATTCGTCAAGGTCTTTACCATCAAATCGGGACGGCAACCATGCATGTGATTCTCTCTCTCTCTCTCTCTCTCTCTCTCTAAGAATGAATAACATGTTTGGATTAAGGATTAACTTGCTTGAAAAAACTTGTAAATGGCTAAGAATAATATATGGTCTTACATGCGGCCATCATAATCTGAGCAATGAAATTGAATTTCAAAAAATCAAATTACCTTATTGCTGCACATTGGAGGTTAGAGTGTGGATGAAAACATTCAAAGTATATTAATTCATTTGTGCCTTCCCAGTTTATAGAAATCGAAACAGTCTGAACGGTACTTACATTAGAATCTAAAGGGCCAACGAAGACGACTAAATGTATATCTGTATTCAGACGTGACGTCAGACCTGCTTCCTAGAGCTGATAACCAAACAAACAAGAATTCAGTGTCTTTGGAGAAGTAAAAATTGAACGGGGACGTTTCACTTCACACATACAGAAATGATGTCAGGTTCTGTTCCGGATGTGTGTGTGTCTGTTTCTGAGACGACTTCCATTTTGTGCGAGGAAATCGTTCTCTCTCAAGACGGGAGATTACTCATCGGTACATGAGACACAGCTGCTTGTTTGTGAATAGACTTAGAGGGATCTATATATAGCCGTAGACTCCTTACGGTACAGTAATCTCGGAGTACATCTTGAGGGCACCGTTTTCTCCTCAGTGCTCTCTCGTTCTTTTCCTCTCACGGATGTTTTCCCGTAAGGGGGTTGGTGCCGTCAGTGCACCTCAAGCGCGGTGCACTGTAGGCATTACTTAAGGTTCTATGCAGCGGCCCTTCGGCCCCTAGCTTATAACCCCTTTCATTCCTTTTACTGTACCTCCATTCATATTCTTCCATTTTTCCATCATCTAACAACTGTTTCACAGTGCAACTGAGAGGTTTTCCCCCTGTTACGCCTTTGTAACCCTTTATTCTCAATTTTCCTTTCAGCCCAGAATGACCTCATAGGTCCCAGTGCAAGGCGTTCGGCCTAAATTGTATATTCTCTCTCCCTTTCGCGGATGTTTTAACAGACTTGGTTCGTGCTTCGTACATTATGATGCAAATGTTTTTGTACAAATAATTGATATTCCTTCATAATTAACCTCCGTTCCTTCCCTCATGTTTACAATATGTATACAGCAATAAAGATATTGTTTTCGCACTCATTTTCGTTCTGCGTTTGTTCGATTTGTGTCGTAACCGTTGTCCTCTGAGTCATCGTGTTACATTTACATAGATTATTTACCCCCCCCCCCGGGAGGCGAAGTATGGCCTCACCGGTTGAGAAGGGGAGGGGGAGGGGGACCAACGGGTAGTGCGATTATAAGCATGTGGGACTTAAGCGAATTGTTGTTGCTTTCAATGCTGGTCGCTTTTGGGTTAGTTGCAAGTAAAGGAGGTGCACGTTTTGAAGTGTTTCACAGAAACATATTGCTGTTTCATTTTTAATGCTTTATTCTGTATTCTTTTTTGGTGTCCTCCATTTGGTACCTTCTGGATTCTTGTGTTTCTTCATTCTATACTCTTGACTGATTTCTTCAGTTTGGTAAAATACATGTGAATTTTCATTCGGTACTTCTCTTTGCTGCAAGTTGTGAAAATTATCAGTTGCAAGCTCCACCTATACTACTACTACTACTACTACTACTACTACTACTACTACTACTACTACTACTACTACTACTACTACTACTATAATAATAATAATAATAATATTATAATAATAATAATAATAATAATAATAATTGTTGTTGTTGTTGTTATTATTAGCATTTACTGTCTAGATGTTCGGATGAGCTAGAAAGTTAGGTACCGTGGAAGTACGTGAAACGTTCGTGATTTCTATTGACGGTGTTGCCATAGAGCTGATATGGATCAGGGGAGTGTTTCGTGGTGACGAAATGTCTCCAAGAATCTGGCGTGACTTTAGATAATAAAAAAAAAAAAATTAACATGCTTACGAAATGAAGCCAGAAAGGAAATTAAGCCACGGGGTCTTTTAATATCTCTGCTGTCAGGATTTTTGGTGTTGTCGTTGATCCAAACATCCTGTCTGGGGAGACATATTTACAGCTGGTGTCCGTTTTGTACTAATTTTAGGGTGATTGTTATAGTTGCTCCTGTTTCTTGTTTAGTTACTGACGTAGGAACCCTATATGCTTGTCATTTTAACATCACCGTAATTGGTACTTATATTTTTATTAAATGACACAAGAAATTAACATTTATAAATTACCAGTAGAAGAAAAATATGAACGAATTTGTGGAACTCCCACCTATGACATAAAAGCTTTGTTGAATATCCTAAAGCTGTCTTGCATTACTTGACTGTCGACAGTGTAAGCGATCACATTTTCGACCTGATAACACTTCCTCTTGTAGTCAGTGCTCTCTCTCTCTCTCTCTCTCTCTCTCTCTCTCTCAGAATGATACTGGTCCTAAGTACCCCACTTACCCTTGTGATGATAAGGGTTAGGTTATTCAATTCCTTTATTAGTATTGAGAGAGAGAGAGAGAGAGAGAGAGAGAGAGAGAGAGAGAGAGAGAGAGAGAGAGAGAGAGAGAATTTCCTCCTCATTTCAGTATCCCATTCTATCCCTGTATGAGAAGCTCGCTTGTTTGAAAGCTCACTATCAAGTTACACTTTTGAAGTTAGGTTGGGTGTCATAATCTTTTCGTTCCTCGTCATTGTTGTTGTGGTGTTAGATAGACTTTGCGTTTATGAGATTCAAAGCCTTTTGTTGAGGAGACCACGTTGAGAACCTTGGCTCCTTCAGCATCCTACCATTGTTCGAAGTGTTGTGCATTTTATAAAATCAACACGACTGTCAAGTGCTGCCTGAGAGTGCGAGATATTGTTTGTATGTTAGGTGTTACGTGGGATTGCCTCAGGTTTCATGGTGAACAAAAATAAGTTTGTTCAGAAAAATCATTCATCCTTCAGAAATCTGTTTGTTTTCATTTATAGAAAGGCAGTGTTAAGTGAAAAGTTGTGATTCGAAAATCACTTTAAGTAATATGATTTTTTCACTATGCAAAAGTAAAGAAATGGGTTGAAAATCCTTAATCAGATCCTGTCAAGAAGGATACGTCATTAGAAGTAGTAATAACTAGTGAGGACAAATTTATGTAGCCCAGAGTGAACATGTCCACTACTCTTGAGGCTTTGAACTGTAAGTTAGTATAAAAAATGAACAAGAAAACGTCTTTAGCTCTAGGTACCAGGGAAGAAATTAAAATCACAATTTCACACATTTGCAGTGTGTTAATTACAGTTACAAACATCTATATAGTATGCTTAAAAAAAATTAATGGCATGTACAATTTAGTATGTTACTATACCATAGCTAAAGCAAACAAACGTGTTTCTTGTATCGTGAGTTGTACCTTTGAAGTAACTTTTCACTTACACATCACGTGTCTCGAGTTACAAAAAGTGAGAGGCTTTCATTTGTTATGTTACAAAATTGCCAAAGCCGCATTGGGCATAGTAAACAGGGGCATGAGTTGCTCGGTACTGTACGTCTCAGAATGACAATTCTGTCCTGTTATGAAGTAGTATATTTCCGCGTTTGTGTGTATTGTTATTGTATCTAGCTGTAACCCATGAAAGCTCTTGGAAGAGGATCCCTGTGGCTTGGCTATTAATGTAGCTGCTTTACCGTACGTGGACACAACTTCCCTTGCTACACGGCATTGCTTGATATTCCCTTAGATACAGTTGTAATTGTGACAGTTTGAAAGTCTGCTGGTTTGACAAGTCCTTCATCATCCCCACATCTCAAATTCTGTGGCCCTCTTCAGATCTCTGTGTTTTACAAATCAAGTTTTTCAGGTTTCGAACAGAAAGGTTGTTGCCACCGAAGGGGACTTCAAGTCCATTTACATTATTAACCCGCTTAGATTCGCCAGCGTTTGGCTGCTTGATCCTCCTCGTCGTTGTAAATTTAGATTCAAATGCATTTTGCTCAAGTTAGTCGAGTTAATTTTAGTAGAGTCTCTAGAAGGCAGAGATCAAACGCTCTGTTTTCAATAATTAGTTATGCTCTTCTTAAAACTTAAGCGTGAAGGTTCATACTTCGATGAATTTTACTATTTTATTCACTTTGCCCAAGTGCCTTTCGTTGCTAAGAAATATTTTATGGGCGTTTATGGTGTGTCGCATAAAAAGAGAAACGCGTTTTAAATACTTTTCCCTAATTAGAACATCTTAGAGACGTTGAACTCTCGCTTGTTGCAGCTGGCACTGATGATACATGTTCTAAAAACTATTCTGTATTCATGTTGAAGACAATGTTGAAGAGCTTTTGACAGAACGGATTAATTATGCGTTGGCTGTTGAAAAGTTGTCATGTTTTAACCAGCAGTGTCTTCAGATGTTTTAGTTTTGGAATATTTCTGGTGACTGTGTTCACAGATATTTAGTAAAAATATTAATTGTAAGGTTTAGCGTATTCAGGTGCTTGTTAACGGACTTTCCTGATCTTTGAAATATTTTTTATGTTTTGCCTGCTATTGAGAAGCGCCAGAATAGGGTTTTTTTTTGTTGTTGTTGCAAAACTGTTGTTGACAGACACATTGTGCATCGTCCCCGAAAAAAAAGTGGAAAGGTTGACAGAAACATCGGCAGGTGGCTATGCTTGTGTAAATGCTAGACAGTAGTATGTTCTGTCCATTAAGTGTTTTGCCTGACAGTATTGAGAAGCGCAAGAATACTGTAGGTCCTGTGTATTCAAGTGCTTGTAAACGGCTTTTCTTTGAATTTTGTAATATCTTTTAGGTTCGCCTGCTATTGAGAAGCGGCAGAATAGGCTTTTTCCGTTGTTGCAAGATTATTGTTGACAGACATTGTGCATCGTCCCCGAAAAAAAAAGTGGAAAGGTTGACAGAAACAAGGGTAGGTGGCTAGACAGTATGATGATGATCTGTCCACTAGGTGTTTTGCCCGACAGTAGACACGATTATGCATTGCGTGGTGTGGAGAGAAGTCGATTTTGGGTCTAAGTCACGTGCCGGGAGGAGCTGTGTGGGATTGTATGTTAATGGACACCCGGCCGTCCTTCGCGCATGTATCTCGAGTGGTAGCCCAGGATATTAATGATCGAGGTCTCGTTTATTCTGGTGGGGACCCGATATTGTATAACAACGGTACCATACTACCGGTCATCTTTGGCTGACGTAAGAAAGTTCTCGTTTTCATGCTATGGAGATTCTTCTGATGCGTCAAGGACTTACTAAAGTATTACTCGGCCTCTCATACCCTAAGGAATCAGGGTATCTGGAGATCTTGCTTATTTTTCTGCTTCTCCTTCGCTGAACTACGTTTATCGTTGGGTATTCAGACCTTTCAGTTACAGTATATGAATTTCCTCATTTGTAAGTCGTTCCTCTCTTCTCTCTCTCTCTCTCTCTCTCTCTCATACTTCAAATATTTTTCTCGGTAATATCTCTCAGGTTCTCGAAATTCTCTGATCAGACAATCAGCAGGCTCTCAAAGATCTCTCTCTCTCTCTCTCTCTCTCTCTCTCTCTCTCTCTCTCTCTCTCTCTCTCTCTCTCTCATACTTCAAATATTTTGGAACGGTAATATCCAACGCAGGTTCGAATTAGCGAAATTCCAACAAAGGCTGATCAGACAATCAGCAGGCTGTACAAGATTTGGAATTCAATAAATTTGAATTGCACACGAAAGTAATTTTAAACTATACGAAATCCAAATTCGATCTGTTACTCTGTGGACATGAATCGTGGTATGACCATGAAACTATATGTAATGTTTTCCTTTTTGATAAATCTTTTAAGAAGAGTATTGTGAGTCAGATGGTAGGATAGAGATAAAAGAAATAACGGAAGTTTCATATGCAGATGAGATAGTGGGGAAGGTAGAGGGAGATGCCCTTCCCACAAGAAGTGGGAGACAGACGAGGAGCAAGATATTACAGAGGCCCTTCGTCTCACAAGATGCTGGAGGCGGTGATGATGATGGAGGTTTATTTGTTTGTAATGTTTTGTGAATAACACAGACAACAGTATGCTGAGATTCGCTGCACAAAAAAAAAAGGCAAATGAAATTGTCTAAACATTTTCCTTTTACTTACCATGACCCTTACAGGCATTGTACTCAAGGTCTCTTGCAGTTTCATCCGTAGGGTTCAGATTCCACAACTTTCAGTTTTTTCAATCCTTTGTTTCTCTCTTGGCCTCCTTGAGAGCACTTGAGGTGACCGTAAACTTGTGCTTCCACACAAGGATATTTAGATACTATCTAGTGTTGGTTCTTCGAAGAGTTCTGGATGGTCATGGCTACTGCTGTTTCCATGTGTATAAATTCTGTAATGTTTGAAGGGAACTGTCTTGACAAACTTGACCAATGGGTTTGAAATGGCCGGGTGACTGCTTGCTTCCCCTTGTCTCTGTCCCCCTTAGGGGGTAGTGCCGTTAGTGCACCTCATGCGGTGCACTGTAGGCATTACTTAATGTTCTTTGCAGCGTCCCTTCGGTCCCTAGCTGCAACCCCTTTCATTCCTTTTACTGTACCATCGTTCATATTCTCTGTCTTCCATCTTACTTCCCAACCCCTTTTAATAATTAATTCGTAGTGCAAATTCGAGGTTTTTCCCGTTACATCTTTCAAGCCTTTCAACTGTCAATTTCAGTTTCAGCGCTGAATGTCTTCCAAAGTCCCAGCGCTTGGCCTTTGGCCTAAATTCTATGTTGAGTCTGTTGCACTTGGTGTCGAGAGTGTTCCAGCTTTGGAAAGGGGCTTCCTCTCGAGTGCCAAGGTGAAGAGGGTTCTCTTGAGGGAACGTTATATGCAAATCAGGTAGACTAGTTATATGTATTGAAGAAGCTAGTCTTCTTCAAAAATGAGTTTTATGAATTTAATGTATAAAAATGTTTATCAAATCCGAATGGGTTGAATTATTTGTTCTTCGCTTTTAAGATTTTATATTTCCGTACAAGAATTTGCCACCAAAACTTAATCTCCTGCGTGGATGCGAATTTCACGCCAGATTAAATAATCGAAATAAGGTTTTGACCTTGAGCTTTTCCGAAGTCCCAAGGCAAAATGCAAACAACCCCCCCCCCCGATTGCTTGAAAATATTTCTTTGGGTGTTGTGGCGACATGTCCAGAGTGATGGGTGTTATTTCCCTGGGGTGTGGAAAGTCTCCTCACAGAATATTAGTTGCCAAGTGCTCAAGCTTAAAAGGTCAAGTGGATCTAAAATATTCTCGTCTGGCAACATTGGCACGTCCGAATTTTATGTTTATATTTTTTCACACTGCGGAATACTGAATGTATTGAGTAATAATGGCTGTATTTATGCGTTATGGTATGGTATGGTATGTATGTTATGTTATGTTATGTTATGGCGAATAATTTTTCAAGATGATACACCTTTAATAATAGGCTTTGCCCGCTCCTTTGCCCACCAGACCATTTTATTGTGTGATCCACCAACATAAGTGAAGCACAGTGCCCTTGGAAACATGTCGGTTAAAAGAATTGCTTATGTCCATATCGTTAGGTAGGATTAATATGTGCACAGAGAGAGAGAGAGAGAGAGAGAGAGAGAGAGAGAGAGAGAGAGAGAGAGAGAGAGAGAGAGAGAGAGAGGCATATCTTCCAAGCTTTGCATTGGAAGCCGGGAGTTGGGGGATCGTTGACGTTATGCTTATATTTAGCCTTTGGATTGTGCAATAGGTGACATGGTGGTGAACGGTGTTTGCACAAAATGCAATGCTTAGAAGAACTGTACAGCATATCTCTTCCAGCAGGTTTAGAGAAATTCTCTCTCTCTCTCTCTCTCTCTCTCTCTCTCTCTCTCTCTCTCTCTCTCTCTCTCTCTCTCTCTCTCTCTCTCTCATGTATTCAGGGACATTGAGGAGGGACGAGTTGTTCCCCAGGGGAAAATTGTTTACGGTAGTGACACGGCAGAATTGTAAATATTTGACAGAAGTATGGTCATGGCACTCCTCTTACTTTCTCGTGCATAATATTGGTCTGTTTGTAGAACGTCTTGAAAAAAATCCAAGTGTATTCAGGGTTTCATTCGACATTTTAGATATTAATAAGAATATTGTGGCTTGAGAGGCTTGTGTGTGTCTGTATATATGTATATGTAATGTATATGTATATATATGTGTGTGTGTATCAGGGTTTCATGCAACATTATAGTTATTGGTAAGATATTTTGGCTGGAGAGCCTTTGTGTGTGTGTGTGTGTGTGTGTGCGTGTGTGCTAGTTTGGTCTTATAATATGTGGATTATTTCTTCCATTTTTAATTAAATTGAAATAAAAAATCAAATTAGATATTCAGTTTTCTCACCTTCTATTGGTTTGATATGCCGCTTTGATTGCGCTTGTATGTATGCTGCCTAAGCACATTTAAACCAGTCCTAATTTGTTTTTTGACTTAGCGGTTTGCTTAAGTTTGAACCAAAGAAGTAGAGCGTGATTTTACACTCGTTGGGCAGTGTTTTAATTTTGTCGGTCCAAATAAAGGCTAAATTCCCACTTTACATTAACATGCTAATTAACCAACTGATTGTAAATATGCTAATGAAATGCACAGCTTCACACAAAAGGAGGAAGTGCTGCATTTGGAACAAAACGAGTGAGGCTAAACTACACGCAAGTTGTAAAAAGAAGATTAATTGGGTTTTAATGCGTTAAAAATTCTCTCTCTCTCTCTCTCTCTCTCTCTCTCTCTCTCTCTCTCTCTCTCTCTCTCTCTCTCTCTCTCTCTCCATTGAAGATATATATTGCCGCAAGAATGGCTAGTTGTAACTAATCATGTTGAAACTGTTTTAAGGGTACGGAGATTTTATGCCACCCAAAAATATACGTACAGTATATATAATATATATTATATATATATATATATATAATATTATATAATATATATATATATGTGTGTGTGTTTATAGTTTTTTCCGACTTTGAAATATCACTTTATGCACAGAAATATTATAATTCTTTTTACTTTTTTTCTGGAAATGATAGTAAGATGTAGCATTGACACCGTTTAACATTTTTGAAGTGACCTACTTTGCGTTTGTTCCTATTCTTTCACTGTCTTCTTTGGTCGACAAAGATCAGAGTTAATATAAATTACACGTACACCCTTGCCTTATTTATATGTATGGCATGGATGCGTGTTTCAGAGTTCCAAAATAACCAGAAAGATTTGAAGAAAGTTTAAATCTGCTCTTTTCAGACAATGGTGCTGTGTGTTTATCGTCGGATCTTATAATGATTTTTTTTTAAATCTTTTGTTTCTTGTCTGTAGATACCGTATTCGTCTTCCCCTCATACGAATATTTCTCCTGTTAACAAGCAATGTTGCTCATTTGTTAAATAATTCTGTTACATCACAAGTTACCCACTGGGATACCTGTATGAGGGATAGACCTTTCCCGTTCAGGATAAAATTACTGGATTTTATCTGTTCCTTTTCTTATGAATTTGAGAAATTTTTATTATTAAATCTTATTGTGTATTATTAGGAAAGCGTTATTCCAACATTCTTGAATCGTTAACTTGTGTACGTACTTATAAGTTACTTTTTCTTTGAATTTGAGAAATGATTATTAAATATTATTACGTATTATTGTGGAAGCTTTATTCAGTGTTTCTTGAATCGTCACTTGTGTAAGTTCTTATATTGTCGCGTGATTGTACACGTGATGTCCTATTTTTACTGAACAACATCGGAAGGGAAGAGGAGGGCCTGGTGTGGCTGGCGACTTGTCACACACCTGCTTGTTTCATGTTCCAGTGCGTGATGTATGAACGCCTTGGCTGTGACAGGTCTGCCTTGCGTTAGGGGGTTTTGTCGATCCCATAGTCCTGGCGGAGAGGACTTTTGTTATTCACCTTCCTGCTTTTCGTTGTGGAATTATTATTATTATTATTATTATTATTATTATTATTCTCTCTCTCTCTCTCTCTCTCTCTCTCTCTCCATCCGTTCTTTCAAAAATTCCAAATATGCATTTATTATAACCATTCTCGTATTTTTCAAATTAAATTACGTGTTTATCATTCTCTCTCTCTCTCTCTCTCTCTCTCTCTCTCTCTCTCTCTCTCTCTCTCTCTCTCTCTCTCTCTTGCCCTGAAGCTCGCTGGACTTGAAACTGAGGAGACCCCTGTTCGATCTTGGAAAGAGCAGAAAAAATGAGCTTGTTTTAATCCAATATCTCTTATTGACTCAGGTAGTGAATTAGGTGCCTGGTTTTGAGTCGACGGGTAATTGATTTTTTGTAAAATATTGTAAATGAAGCAAAACTTTACCATGACGAGGTGATCCTTTCACCCACTTCTAGGAACATTTTGTGTCATTTGGAATTTTATTAAGAAGAAAACTCTCGAAGCTATGAACTAATGGATTAGCATAAGTATTTTCTAACAGATTTTGTAGCTAAAGCCTAATGCTCTAAATGGTCATAGGTTTTTGTCATGTTATTTTGGGGGCGGGTATGGGGAGAGGCTTAATTTAGCCCTTCCTGTTGCCGCATTCATCAAGTTTTTAGTGCCGTTACTTCAGGACGAAAGTACCCATTAAATCCGCAATTTGTGGCGAGCCTTATCACTTCCAGGGCCTAATCCGTATTGATTTTGTGCCTAATCCTGACACGTTCCTCTTGAGGAAATTTGACATTCATGACATTTAGTATTTTAATGATGGGTGTCCAGCTCCCTGTGTTCACGTGCCTTGCTCCCGTCACTATACATGCTCCTATTTTTTTTCTTCAGTGAAGTAGGCTATTGCATGCTGCGTTTATATGTAGTTGCGTAACACACTAGCCCCTTTATTCGAAAGCGGTTTTTATCGCGTTCAGTGCATGCTTACTGAATTTTTCGTGCCTAGGAAATGGTGACATCTGGACAGCGTAAGGCAGAAATATCTGCTGCTGTCTTGTTACTGTTGTTAATATGTATGTCGTTAAGCACACACGCACTCATTCATGGTGTGCATGTATGAATGTGATCGAAGTGGAAGTAGATATTTTAATGCTGCGAGAGTTCATGCAGAACACTTAATGAAGAGTTCCAGTGGTTTTGTTAAAATGTCTGTAAACTTGTAACTTAGGTGGATGTGGTAATCTTCATTTATAGATTAACTTATTGCAATTTCATCTTTTTTCACAAAGGTTTGGTTGTGCTTAACAAAGTTCATTTTTTTTCTGTTCATGAATGTGGTAATTTGTATTGTGCGGAACAGTCATCTATAGTCACCAAACGTTGTTGATTTTTCAGTGGTGAATATTGAACGGTTCTGTTGCTTTTAGCATTTACTGCGCAAGCAGTGAAAGAGCTAGTTCAATAGTATGTTCACGTTGAAAGAGCTCTTAAATTAACGGAATTTAATTAAGTGAACGACTTCTTTAGCTTTCATCATTAGCTTATTGATATGTAGCGCTCTCTCTCTCTCTCTCTCTCCCAGGTCCAGGTAAAACAGCATTGCAGACTCTATCATGGTTCCTCCCTTCCTTTCCAGTAACCTGCAGAATCATCTCCCTTCGTTCTTCTTAGTCACTGCAGTTTATTTTTTATTTTGTAAATTAATTTTTTATATACTGTACATTCGTAGTATCGTGGGTGTCTCTTTTTAGCGATTTTTTAAATACATATCTTTTTCATGTATAGACAAAAGGGTTTGTGAGTTTGAACAGATGGGTGAAATGGTTGGTCCTTTGGTTTTGAAATTATTTTTGACAAACTCGGATGCGATAAGGTTGTCAAACCCCCACCCCTGACCCTTTATCTCACCCGTCCCCCTTCCCTTTCATACCCCACGTTTAATTTATCAGTTTCCATTAGGAAGCTCTCTCTCTCTCTCTCTCTCTCTCTCTCTCTCTCTCTCTCTCTCTCTCTCTCTCTCTCTCTCTCTCTCTCTCTCTCTCTCTCGAACAGAGCTTAATTTATAATTAGACTTTTTTAAGGTGCGTTTTTTCTTGCTATAAATAACAAAGGCAATTAATCAACCAATCCGTCGTGTTGGCCTTGTAGTTTTCTTTGTAGGTAATTTTAAGCTATCAGGGCCATGCAAGTTAAAAAAAAAAATGTCTTAAACTGCTTCTTACACTTATCTTCCTTTAATGAACATTAATCTCGATTCGCCAGTTGCATGGGTTTTAGTAACGAAGGTGATTTTATAAATTTATCGTGTTAACACACGGAACACAGAATTTCGTTATGATCATATTAGTGCCATGAATATTATTGTGTAATTTATTTAATCCATATGTTAATAATCATTCATGTCTTGGGCTGCTCCGTGCCGGAATGCATACAGTAAGTGAATGAGATTTCCAAATATGTTCGGCTTTTTTTGTCGGTTTAGCACTCCTAGCGTTTCTGTTGCGTGTTATTAATATGGGATTAGGACACCTAAAGGCGATAAGAATACTGGAGACGGCCAATTATAACACTTGTGAAAGACGATTAGAGTATATAAAGGTTAATAAGGACACCCACGATATGTGATGAGAAAACATATGGGCCATTAACGTGAGTCAGGCGAATGGAGGGATAATTTGGACCGAGTAAAGCTAGTTAAATTCATTAGCAGGG
>NC_089746.1:20987760-21047760 GCF_040412425.1 Macrobrachium rosenbergii
CAAATGCATTTTTTATGCAGATACGCCACTTTGTAAATGCATTTATTTTTTATACAGATACGTCACTTTGCAAATGCATTTTTTATGCAGATACGCCACTCTGTTATGCATTTATTTTTTATTCAGATACGTCACTTTGCAAATGCATTTTTATGCAGATACCCACTTTGCATTTTTAAAATGCATTTATTTTTATGCAGATACGTCACTTTGTAAATGCATTTTTTTAATGCAGAACGTCACTGTAAATGCATTTTTTTAATGCAGATAGTTCACTTTGCAAATGGATTTTTTAATGCAGATACGCCAATTTGCAAATGCATTTATTTTTTATGCAGATACTTCAATTGCAAATGGATTTTTTAGTGCATATACGTCAGTTTGTAAATGCATTTATTTTTTATGCAGATACCTCACTTTGCAAGTGCATTTTTATTTAGATACGCCACTTTGTAAATACATTTTTTTTAATGCAGATACCTCACTTTGTAAATGGATTTTTTTCTGCTGTTAGAATAAGACTGGGCCAATGAGGTCAGTGACCTCCTGCTTAGTCGTCCCTCTGACTTTTTGTGTGTCATTGTTTTTTCACTGTGGATGGGTATGTGTGATCACGCTTTATTTTCGTCTGCTTCACCTGTTATGTGATTATATTAGGTCAGTTGCCTCTGTGATTGATAAGTACGGCGCTCAGGTACGTCACCTAATGCCCCTTTGTACAGGAGGTGGTGTTTGTCCATCAGTTTGTAACTAACGTTTGGCATTGCTGTTGAGTATATTGTAATTGAAGTTAGGATGATTTTGCTATTAATTTTTTTTCTCGACGTCTGGTAAGTTCGTTGATCAGAGTCATATATTTACTGAAAATATATATTCTTTTTGAGGTTCTCAAAATTCTTTTTCAAGGGACTAGCAGGCGCACAAAAAATACTAAACTGTCTATGTTGTTTGTTCTGAAGAGGATTATTTTTTATCCTTGAGTAAGGTATTTCGGATGAAATTCATAGTTTCGTCAGCTCTTCACTTCTATCCGCTGAAGGATAATAAAACGAGAGTAGGCATCTGTTAAGCGTACACACTATTTAACGGTGAAATTTCCTGTGAGAAATCGGTTTATGGTATAGAATCAACTGCTGCATTAAATCAACAGGTTGAAAATTGTAGAGGCTGCATGAGGCAGTCTTCGCGTATGGTATTGACAGGCGGGCGGGGTTGGGGTAGAGAGATAATGATGCACGAACAGGCAAATGAGTGATAGTCTACGATAGTGGATATAAAAGTATAAGAGTTAGAGAGAATGGATTCTTACGGGACGCAAGTAGAGACAAGTAAAATGTCCGATTCTGTGCCGTCTTCGTAGTTGGGTCGGAGAGGCAGTTGTAAATCAAGGAAAGGTTTCAAAGTCTTATAAGTTCTTTTCGTTATGCCAAAATTGGATTTTACCAGAAGGTTTCTATTGTATATTTGTTAAGTTGTTTTGGAAGGTTAAGACATAAAGATACAGAAAGTGAGAGGATAGTTTAATTGACAAAACGAATGTCGATACCCGCGCGCTTGTTTATTCGTCTTTTGTGTTTTTGGGTGAGCTATGCATGTAAATAACCAACAACAAAACAAAACAAGCACTTAGTACACTATTACAAAGATTTCTTTTTAACATTTGTCAATCATATCTCGCTAGCGTTCTTTGAGCTACAGCCAGCAACCTTTGTAACTGTTAATCCTGAAATGCAGATGAAAATTTGACGACCTGCCGGTATTGCCCAGCCGTGTGACCTGTAAACTTTCCGAGGATAGCTGTGCATGGGCACTCAGAGGCTGTGGGAAGGTCAGAGGTTGGGAGAGGAAGTGGGTGGGTTAGAAGGCTTTCTTTATTCATTGCGCACGCGTGCGGATGTGTGTATGAAGTGTGTGTATGTGTGTGACTGTGTATGACTGTGTATGTATGTATGATGTGATCGGGTGTATTTATGTATGATGTGAGTGTGTGTTTGTATGTGTATGTATGATGTGTGTGTGTACGTGTACGTGAAGCTGCAGTGAACGTTAACGAATTATGATGATGAGTATCAATAAACCAAATAAAATATTTTAAATTGTAATTGTGTGATAGAAAGGCACATGCTTTGATAATAGAGTCGCCAAAGTAATTATTTAAAAATGTCATTAATTTGGTGTCGGAAGTTAATACTTTGTTTAGTGACCAACTGTAATCATTTTATTTTGCATCGAATGTTAATACATTTATTCTGCAACGAAATATATATATGTTGCGATGTATTTTAATTGTATTTAGCAACGACTGTTTATAAATTTATTTGGCAACGAATCTTGATATTTTATTTGCTAACGGACGATAGTCATTATAGACAAGTTTTGGGATTGTCTTGTGTTAAAAGTACATTACATTTAAAATGCATATAAGCGATTACATTTAATATGCATATAAAGGAAGTCTGTTTACTTAATTCATGACGTAATATATTGGTAGATATGGCAGTCTTGTTACTACGTCGGAGATGTCTTAGAAACATGTCTTAACCACCTTGTCTTACGGATACGTTGATGATGCAAGAATTTGGCCAGAAGAGACTTGTTGTAACGCGTCTCGCTTGTAACCGGATGAGGAGGGACGAATGGGCGTGTTCCCTAAAATCCAGTATGGCTCTGTTGGCAGAAGCAGTCAAAAGTTCCTCGTTGGACAGGTCGTTACCGGTCTCGGCTAGCACTTTGCTGGCCCACGTTCGAGTCTCCAACCGGCCAATGAAGAATTAGAGAAATTTATTTCTGGTGATAGAACTTCATTTCTCGTTGTAATGTGGTTCGGATTCCACAATAAGCTGTAGGTCCCGTTGCTAGGTAACCAATTGGTTCTTAGCCACGTAAAATAAATCTAATCCTTCGGGCCAGCCCTCTCTAAGAGAGCTGTTAATCAGCTCAGTGGTCTGGTTAAACTAAGATATACTTAGAAGCAGTGAATGATTTACCGAGTTGTTCGTGGACTGTTGTGGGTCGCAGTTAGGCTTGAGAGAGAGAGGGAAGAGAAAAATCGCCTCAGTTAGTGTTCATTGCACCGTTTAAATGTATACAATGAAAGAGGTAGGGCCTCGACAAGGTAATCCTCACCTTGCATATTAAATAGATTGTTTCATTATATATCTTAGTGTAGCGTTTAGTGCAATGTTCTCTTGACGACTGGTTTGTCTTTGAATGTGGTCAATTCCTCCTCTCATACTTTATTTTATTCAAGGACAAAGTTATCATCATCGTTTTGCCGGATTAGTTTTATAGTTCATTTCCAAGTTAGGGAACAATTTAATGGTGAAGTAAATTCCCCGATCTTTTAACGCTCAGTATATTCCTAGATTTTGTTTCATAATGGAATTCGTCAATGACCTTAGCTCGTGTGTCCCCATTTCACAGTATGAAGTCAGTCTCATTGAAATTACAGTTGACGATTGTTCCTTGAATGAACATCTCGATATTTGTTGAATAGTATTAGATACTGTGTTAGTTTCGTTTCAGTTCCCCTCTGGAATTAAGATGTACAATGCGACAATTGTTATCATGGTAGTTAGTCGACTCTGATGGGTCACACCCAGGGTTCTAGTATGGTCAAAAACTTCATCCCAAAACAATTGCTGTAAATAGAAGCTTAACCATCTTTACGGAGCCGCCACCTGCCAGAGTGTTTGTGTGTGTGTGTGTTTGTGTGGTTGAGAGAGAGAGAGAGAGAGAGAGAGAGAGAGAGAGAGAGAGAGAGAGTTAACAACAGTTTTCCTTGAGAGAAGGCCACTTCAAGTGAGAACATGCGGTTAACATAAATGTGATACAAAGGATGAGGACAGTATTTTCCCACAACACATCCTCCCCTCTTGGCCCTGAGTGTACAGGGTTATAATCTCACCAAAGCCTGGCCGTAGCTTTTAACATTTCCGTTCGTGGATGAATGAGATGTGCAAACTATTACTTTGTACGTTATTTGCATGACTACACAAATACGCATACCGATTTTAAAGTGTGAAATAAGGTTGCATTATTCAAAAATTCATCATGTGAAAATAACCCCCGAATGGAAGCTTAGTAAACTTTCACTTGAGGAAGATATGTAATAAACAGCATTATTTCTTAAGTACTATTGCGTATTGTTTCAGTCATTTTTGCATTTTGAATTTAGCATTTTTGTTTACAAATCTTTCCTGAACAAAAATATACTTTTTTTTTTTTTTTTTTTTTTTTTTTTTTTTTTTTTTTTGCCGCTGAAAGGCTAATACCTGCCGCGGATGAAAACGTGATTGTTTTTAAACTGAGCAGTGCCTTGCGCAAGTGACCTCATCCTTCATAAGTGAATGATACGCCTACGATCCACAGTGAATAGAAACAAGTGTTTGTGATTATATTGAGAAACGAAAAGAGATTTGTGACTATTGCGTTCCACTCTACCTTTATTTAAACGCTGACTCGCTGTTTTATATTGTCTAAGCAAACGTAACCCGAAGGGGGAGGTAGTGCCGTCAGTGCACCTCGTAGGCATTACCTTGGGGTCTTTGCAGCGACCCTTCGGCCCCTAGTTGCAACCTGTTTGATTCCTTTGCTCTACCTCCGTTCATATTCTCTTTCTTCCATCTGACACTCCATCTTCTCCTAACAATTGATTCATTGTGCAACTGCGAGGTTTTCCTCCAGCACCTTTCAACCCATCTTATTGTCAATTTCCTTTTCAGCGCTGAATGACCTCTTAGGTCCCAGCACTAGATCTTAGGCCTAAATTCTGTATTCTATTCCATTCTATTCTGTTCTAAGCAAACGTATAAGTATCAGTTACTGTATCTTCCCCAGTGTCAGATCTGAATGTTATTGTCAATCTAGGCTTTCAAACATGTCTGATTTAGGCTTGAGTTCAGCGCTCTCATTTGTCTCATGCGGTATTAAGTCAGGTTCTCACGGCGTGTTTGCGTGTTCTTGTAGGTAGGTAGATATAGCGTTTACGGACAACCGGCCCATAGAATTGTTTTGGATGCTACTTTGCCTTGTTATCTACACGTTACCTACTCCGAGGTACTAGTACTCAAGGCCAATACAGTACTGAACATGGCGGAAGCTCCTTGAGACGCCGTGTTTAGTACTAGTCCCTTGGGGATCACAGTATTGTATGCACCCATTTCTATATTGTGTTGTCGACAAATTTCATTAATAAACGATGTCTTTGTGCGGCCGTCGACTTTACATTTACCACACGGTGTATAGTACTAGCACTTCGGAGTAGATAACAAGCCCAAATAGCACCTTCTTTTGTTTATACAACCGGAAGATAGGATTCCTTTTGAAGATAATCTGGATGAAGATGTTATGTACAGGCAAAATAGTATCTTGCCTTAATGTCCTAAATGTCTAGATCTCCTGTTTCTGCATGCCAAAAGGGCCGGCCCACTTATCTGTTACATGGATTAATTGTTCCTTAATTAAGAATATTGAATAAGAAAAGAAAAAGGTTTAGAGAATTAAGCTTAACCAGATTTTAAAACTGGAAATGGCGAATAACGGACCATATTCATGTCTTGAGTGATAACCCTTTATAGTTGTCAATATGAGAGAGAGAGAGAGAGAGAGAGAGAGAGAGAGAGAGAGAGAGAGAGAGAGAGAGAGAGAGAGAATAGCTGATCACATTCACGTCAAATTCCTTTTTAGTTGTAAATGAGAGAGATGGCAAATAGTTGACCCAGTTGAGAGAGAAAGAGAGAGAGAAACGCTCACGTGGGTGGAAGAAGAAGAAGAAGAAGAAAAGGCCGTCAGTGACGATTTCTCGTCGTGAATTATCAATGCGGCTTGACGTCATTCTTGTATTTAGCCTTTTCCTCCATCCCCATCTGGTTGAATCCTCAGCAACAGCTACTTGACCGGGGGGAGGGGAGGGGAGGGGATCGGAGAGGGACCGGGGGAGGCTTTATGACAGATCCTTCGTGTCATTGCAGAGGTATTTCAGATGAAGCGAAAAAAGTATTTCATTACATCTTGTGGTGTGATGTTACAGTAATGCTTCGTAGCCGTGTACGTTGAAGGAATCATTTTCAATAAATACCTATGACTATACAGTTTCGTTTGTTTGTTTGAGAGAGAGGGAGAGAGAGAAATTTTTTGAATAATGAATAGAAATGAAATGATGCATGCAAATTACACACACACACACACACACACACACACACACACACACACACACATATATATAGGTATATATATATAACTTTTTATATATAATACTATATATATATATATATATATATATATATATATATATATATATATTAGATATGAATATAGAATCTACTGGTAACTATATATATAGATACGTATGTAATTATAATATATATATATATATATATATATATATATATATATATATATATATATATATATATATATATATATATATATATATATATGTGTGTGTGTCAGAAAGCGTTACAGTCTTGAGCGTCAATTAAAGAAAAGGACGCGTAACTTTTCTAAGAAGATCCTGATTTCGTAACAGTATTTTGGTTGCCCAGAACAAAGTCAATATGGAACTTTTTTACATACCGGGTGCAAAGTTCCTGACTAAAAGAATAATTTTACAATGTCATGTAAATACGTATAACTTTGCTTTTGACCACACTACAATTTTGTGGAGATAGACTGAAGGTGAAAGGGTGAGATGTGACATTTTTCTCGAATTTAACTTATAAAACTTGATTACTTAGATTCCATAGGGAGTTAGTGCCGTCAGTGCACCTCACGTGGTGCCCTGTAGGCATTACTTGAGGGTCTTTGCAGCGTCCCTCTGGCCCTTAGCTGCACCTTTCATTCCTTTGACTGTACCACCGTTCATATTCTCTGCCTTTCATCTGACTTTCCACCCCCTCTAACAATTGTTTCACAGTGCAACTGCGAAGTTTTCCTCCTGTCACACTTTTCAGACCTTCTTACGGTCCATTTCCCTTGTAGCACTGAATGATCTCATAGGTCCCAGCGCTTGGCCTTTGGTCTAAATTCTCTCTCTCTCTCTCTCTCTCTCTCTCTCTCTCTCTCTCTCTCTCTCTCTCTCTCTCTCTCTCTCTTAAAAGAGTCCTCTTTGGCGAGCACCTCTTAGGCCAATTTTAGAATTTTTTTTTAATATGAGGCCAATTTTAGAATTTTTGTTTTAATATGAGGCCAATATTAGAATTTTTTTATATGAGGCTCTTTTCCTTCCTCTTTTGCTCAGATGGTTATTTTTCGTATGCGGAACCTATTCTAAACAAGCGGTTTTAGATTTATTTATTTATTTATTTATTTATTTATTTTTTTTTTTTTTTTTTTATGAGTTCGTGGGTACTGGCAAGCACAGTACTTGACCAGTAGAGGACGAAGACCGGGTGGTAGGGGCAAACCCTACGTACCTTGTTGGACCACTTTTACTTTTCTTTTAGCCGAACTTCTTTCAGTACACTTTTGTTCGACAAGGAACTTAAGCTCTATAATTTCTTTGAATTTTTTTTTTCTCTTGAGAAGGTCTTGACCTCATTACCTCTTGTTTTCCATGCTGTTTCATTTAAAGTAAATGGTTTGTTAAAACATTTAATTTTTTCGAGTATACATATATACATACATACATACATACATACATATTTATGAATATATATATGTATGTGTATATATATAATATATATGTGTGTGTTTATTTATTTATTATGTAGGTGTGTGTATTTATATTAAAGAGAAAGAGATGGGGGGATTATCTGAAAAATGTAATTGTTTTATCTTGTCACACACACACACACAAATATATATATATATATATATATATATATATATAAATATATATATATATATATATATATATATATATATATGATAGATATTTTGATGTGTGTGTGTATTTATATTGAGAGAGAGTCAGTCAGTCTTTTGAACCATCTAAGATGAATTGGTTATTACAGCAATAAAACCAAAAGGGTGACATAGGTGTAAAATTAGACCGGTGTGAGGTGCGAACATACGGAGGTATTAAGATTATTAAGGCATTGCCCCATAGATATTTAGTGAGCAGTGAATAGAGGAAGGAGAAATGCCGCTTGAGGAAGGGCATTAAGTGTTGGAAATGATGGACACTGATGCTTAAGGAAACATCAGATATGCCGTTAAGATCTGTAAAGTAATTTAATGTAGACATTTAACGGCTCAGTGCTCTCCAAATGAAGACTTAAGAAAGGTTTGTGAAAAAGCAAGAAAGGTTTGTGAAAACAAGAAGGGTTTGTGAAAAAGCAAGAAAGGTTTGTGAAAACAAGAAAGGTTTGTGAAAAAGCAAGAAAGGTTTGTGAAAACAAGAAAGGTTTGTGAAAAAGCAAGAAAGGTTTGTGAAAAAGCAAGTAAGGTTTGTGAAAAAGCAAGAATGGTTTGTGAAAAAGCAGTGTGTGTGTGTGTGTGTCTCTGACTGTCTGTCTGTGTGTTTTACTGCCTGATTCTCAACTACTGGATGTCCGTATTTGGAAATATAATTCCATATCTTGTAATTTTAGTATGCTAAAGTATTAATTATGTGAGTATAACAATTTTTTGCGTTACTTGTGAGTCGGTAGAGCTGCGGACTGTCACTCGATGGGCCGGAGTTCAATTCCCCGGCCATCTGATGAAGAGTTAGAGGAATTTATTTCTGGTGATAGAAATTCATTTCTCGCTATAATGTGGTTGGGATTCCACAATAAGCTGTAGGTCCCGTTGCTAAGTAACCAATTGGTTCTTAGCCACGTAAAATAAGTCTAATCCTTCGGGCCAGCCCTAGGAGAGCTGTTAATCAGCTCAGTGGTCTGGTAAAACTAAGGTATACTTGACTTTTTTACTTGGCAAAAAGGGATCAGCTAAGGTAAGCATCGATAAAACTGTTTAGTATTTGGTGCCTGCCAAGAAAACACTCAACACGTCAGCATACATAAAAGTAATGCTTAAACTTGAGTGGAAATGTCTAATGGGGTCAAGCCGTTTTGGGAGAAAAGGCGTATACATCTACTGTAAGTCAATGACTGTATCACGTTTGCTATACTTCGGGTTGTGTAGTAGCTTACTTTAATGATTCCACCCCAATCATTAACTTATTGGCGCATGAGGTTGTACATCCACTTTTGAAATCCTAACCAGGTGTGGGCGGAAGACATGTAGGCTATGTTCTTCCATCAAAATCCATTGTAGTGCTGATGACCTCACATAGTGAAGTATTTGCATGGTAATAAGTTGACTCAGGTGGGTAACACTGTTTTGCGCAAAAAGTTGTGTATTTACGAAACTTATTTTGTTGTAAAAAAAAAAAAAAGTTGGTCGATAGTACTTTTATTTTGTATATCTAATGACCACCAGTCTGTAATATTTTTATAATACTGGAAGTTATCAAGGAATCTGGGATGTAATTGTCACGTTTCATTCAAATTTTTGTTCAATTCAGATTAGGGAATATCTCAACGGAAGAGGATCGCTGCTTTTTTTTTTTTTTTTTTTTTTTTTGACCCATCACGGAATTAATATCGTGTGTGTGCCTTAGCAGTTTACGAAGGGATTAAATTCAATTTACTTCTGAGTGAAGCAGAGGAATGCTTTTTCTCGTGGCAACGTCTGCTACTTCCCTCTCGACTGCGAAGAGTGATACACCCTGAGTTGGAGGTGCTGCGGATTAATTCTCTTGGGGCTATTCCTTCAGTCTTAGATTGGTGTGTTCTTTGGAGAGGAAGGAATAGTGTAGCCCTGGAAAACCTTCTTGAGGAACTTAGTTCCTATCCAAAAAGAACTTCATTCGTCAGCAGAATCGCGTCCTACGCCTAGCTTGAACTCTGATTTACTGATATGTTGCAGAACGGAAGTGCCTAACTTGACCCCTTCCCTTTGATGAAAGTTTAAGTGAGAATTAACCTTTTGGAAACCGTGTACAGTCTTTTTCAGTCTTTTGTTTTGAGTAAAATAATAATGGGAAGTTACGTTCTGTCACAGTAGTATTATGTCAGTACTTGTGCATTTTGAAGAGAGTTTACCCAGCCCTTTGCGTGTGAATTTGTTAGTACCGAACAGGAGCATTTAGGGTCGTGTTTTGTCTTGGAGCCATGGCCGAACGGGTGGCCCGGTTTCTGGGCGTCGGGTGGAAGAGCTACCAGATGGTAGACGACGATGACCTGGACGAGGACGACCTCGACTTGAGCGACGAAGATGCCGGTCATTTCCTGGTCGTACCACCTCCTCCATCTCTGTTGTCCCAAGACCTGAGCGCCCCTGTCCTCACCCTCAGACGCTCGCCTCTGCCCTTCCACGACTTGCCTCTTCCTGAAAAAGAGGAACCGCGAAATATCATGCGGAGGAGGTGGTCAGGCCGAGACCAAGAGGTCCTCGACAATCTGCAGCATATCATCCTCACTATTAGGAGGCATTCGGATTTCGACTATTATTCGGCCTTAATTCCTGAATTGGTAAGGAACAAACGCCCAGTATTTTTTATATATATATATATATATATATGTATATATATATATATATATATATATATATATATATATATATATATATATATATATATATATATATATATATATATATATATATATATATATATTAAAATTTTGCTCTCTTGTTTTTATAGCCTACATAGTCATATGTAAAGGTTTGACCAAGAGAATGATGTGAAATTAAATCAATAATTTGTTTGAATAAATGTAAAGTGAATCATGAAGGTAGTACATCCATCAGTATGTATTATTGTTGTCGTTAGTTAGAGGAAAAGTCAGAAAATATGCATACTAATGAATATTTTAAAATACCGTGTAAAATTTTATTGTAATTTTTTTGTGCTTCTTATTATCATCGTCATTTCTATCAGTATTTGTTGCTGCTTACTATTATCGTCATTATGCCGTATTTTATGCTCCGGCAGTTTAATTGATACTCGTTGCATGAGTTGTACTAGCGCAGAATGATTTTTGAGCTGTTGTAAAGATTTCTTGTTTTAATTTATTCTTCTTCCTTCATTCTGATTGTCAAGTTTTCCTTCCGTGTTACTGAACAGGGTAGTCAAGCCACTGATGAATGTACAGTAGAACTACATCCTGCCTTCGTGTTATTGAGTATTATGCATGAGGAAGAGAGAAAGAAATACGATCATCAGTGACTTGGCTTAAGGAAAATTTTCACGTTACTTGAACAAACATTGTTGGGCCATTTGGGTCTGCTGTGAGGAAAAACTAGGAAAACGCTCGGGAATGCCAATTTTGTGGATGTATTCTATGTCTGTTGTGTCCTTTGAATCAGTTAGTTCTAACCACGTCATGGAAACAGTATTATTATTATTATTATTATTAAGAGCTTAATGGCGCGCGCTAGGCTGCGCTCAAACCCGGCGCTGCCCGTAATGTCTCCCATACACTCCCGATCCCCTACCGACACCGCCCCCACCCGGGTAGGAAAAACAAGGAAGACCCATTCGGATTTCATTATTATTATTATTATTATTATTATTATTATTATTATTATTATTATTATTATTATGAAATAACATGCTAAGCTTCTACTGAAGAACAGAAGAGAACTTGAAAGATAAGTATAAGATAAAAAGAAAATCAGTGGTCTGGGTTTGAGAATGTAGATAGTCTTTTCATAGTCTTACAGGAATGGATGGGTTACTTAGTTTTGACATGTTCATAGGTGAAAGAGCTTGCCATCTTTATTAATCGTGAATGCGTATAATGAATGATATTCAGCTTACTTTGTAACTGTATTTTAATTTTGAATACATTTAGATATTTTAATGCGGGTTTGTTTCCGTATCGTTACGGAAGTATATAAGTAGGCAACGGAAGTGGCAATTATCAGCAAACCCTCGAGGTATATTCGCTTTACTCGGAAAAGGAAAAGATCCATTTCCAATACAGACTCTTGTTGGGATACAAAAGTCAATGGACGGAGTCTCGCAGGTATATTATTCAGTTGTAGGTAAAGGTTCCTCACATATTTTTGGTGTGACTCCATCGCTGATCTTCATTTTGAAATCTAGTTACTGATCCGTTTTCATTTGGCCATGTCATCCAGATTTCTCCTTTCAGGGCGCTCTTAAAAGTTAAGTTTACCTTGGTTTAACCAGACCACTGAGCTGATTAACAGCTCACCTAGGGCTGGCCCGAAGGATTAGAATTTATGTGGAATTAATACTAAAATATATGGAGGGTGAATTACGGTCAAAGGTTCTGTGGACGACATTGCAGAACGGTTTCCTTTGATGTATTGTGTGATGTTATGGTGACTAGCAAGATTCTTTCGTTACTTTAAAAAATTCCAAAACTATTTTAGATATTTTTATTAAAATATTTCAAACTTTTATGGATATTTTTATAATCCTCACAGCAAAATTGCCCTCTGCCTGTCCTTCAGACTCACTCTCTCTCTCTCTCTCTCTCTCTCTCTCTCTCTCTCTCTCTCTCTCTCTCTCTCTCTCTCTCTCTCTCTATCCTGTCTTGCTTGAACTTGACCTTGGATGAGTTATAATTTGATCAAGGTTTGGTGTAGTGTGTGTGTGTGTGTGTGTGTGTGTGTGTGTGATGGGGATGGGGATGGGGTGTTGTGGGGGTTAGGCAGGTAATCATAAGAACCCTTGAAAGGTAAAAGAGGACAGTTATGCAGTTATTGCAAAGAGACATTTCGCCAAGGAAGTACGCATAGACGTACAATATATAATTCATTTCTATGCTGTTAGCCTGTATTTTCTGTAGAAGGCTGTTTTATTATATGAATTGTCACAACAACCATTACTTTGTTTTGATAGTTCATATGAGATAAAACAGCTTTCTACAGAAAATACACGCTAACAGCATGAAAATAGAAAGTACACGATAGCAGCATAGAAAATAGAAAATACTCGCTAACAGTATAGAAAATAGAAAATACACGCTAACAGCATAGAAAATAGAAAATACACGCTAACAGCATAGAAAGTAGAAAATACACGCTAACAGCACTACTTTGCTGTAGAAATAGACATACGCAAACATAGCGGAAGTGGAAAGTAGATAACTAGATGGTATGTCTGCTGACTGCCAATCAGTTCGCGCGTATGTAAGAGTTTACGAGTGCTTGTAGATGTTTGGGTGTATAAAGCTTTTATTTTTCTCTGAAAGTAGCGGCAAATTATATATATAATTACAATATTGTTGGGTGTGTAGCTCCTTTGGTTTTAACTGAAGAGGGTTATGTTCTTGGGAACGAAGAACGACTTTAAAAAATTGACTTTATGACATGTCAAGAGAATAAAAATAAAAAAGGTTGTGACGAAAATGAATTGTAAGATTTAATTTTCTCTGGTTTACCAGTCCGAAGTTCAGTGAACCTCGGTTATCAGGAAGACCCGTGCCACTGGAAAGCCAATCTCTCTCTCTCTCTCTCTCTCTCTCTCTCTCTCTCTCTCTCTCTCTCTCTCTCTCTCTCTCTCTCTCTCTCTCTATATATATATATATATATATATATATATAAAATATATATATATACATATATATATATATATACATATATATATATATATATATATATATATAAAATACCTACACACATCCTGTACATACATATGCACACCTGTATCTCGTTTAGTCAGAAATACCATTTGAACAGCGGATATTAAATGGTCGGACATTCAAACGGCATACACGTTTTATAGGAATGCTATGCATTACGGGTATTAACTCATTTTCAGTGTACCGTTTCAATGACCTTAACTTCAACTTTGACGGAGCATTGTGCCTCGATTACAGCGCGTTCTGTCCGTAAGTGTAAGCCATTCAGGCCTTCCACAGAATACTCCGCCCAAATAAGGTTATGTTATTTCCCATCACTCCCACCTCGACCAGATTAGGCTGGTTCCAGTGACGTGGGCGACCGTCAGTAGCCTGGGGAGTGATGAGCCAGGTCTTCTGGTAGGTGGCAACTCAGTTACCGAGTTGCTTTGGGCAACTTGCATAGGTGGCTCTTGATCCGAATAAAAAAAAAATGGTGTTTGCTCCTATGACCAGGTGGTGATTATGATGCCACATTTAGGGTTAATTTCAGAGATACTTAGGATTGTATATAGAAATATTTTTGTTGAGCAATAAGAACCCCAAAAGTTCAAGTGAAGATGCAATGAATTACTACCCTAAAACAATTTTATTTTTATTTGTTTAATTTTTTCGTAATAACCGATCTCTTCTTTCTTTATTTATTACCTTCTGTTATTTCATTCAAATGAGCGCCATAATCTTTGTAAGCTTGAATTTCAAGGTAGTGGCGCTAGTGGGCTTGTTATATATGAATAGATTGGTATGAAATTAATGAGGCTCAATGGTAGTGAAAGTTTGGGAGGTCGTTGGGATAATTTGTGAAGCAAGTCGGTTTCCAAATCTGGTGAAAGGCCATGTTCACGCAACTTGTTGTCCTTGCATTGAAGATCACAACAACAGCAGGTAGATAAGGCATTGGCCGCGCCAGAATTATCACAGAGAGACTAAGTAAGGCAGATAAAGTAGAGTTTTGTAAATTTTTTTATTTTGTCAGAATGGCAGATTCGCGAGTTAAGGTAATTATAAAGTAAAGTCTGAATTCTGAGCATAGAATGGTTGATGATTGCTGTTTAACTAATAAATGACTGGCTACAGAGTATATGAAACTCTCTCTCTCTCTCTCTCTCTCTCTCTCTCTCTCTCTCTCTCTCTCTCACACACACACACACACACACACACACACACACACACACACACACACACACAACCCTATATTGATCATACTCAGGAAGTTCTTTCGAACAGTTTCTTTTCATCTGCTGGAATCCTAGAATAAAAAGCTTAGCTCCCTTCTGCCTTGGTTTTTCGCCAAGTTGTACACCTCCCGGATCACGGGTATAGCCTAATTATGTTGGAGCATTGTCGGAAAAACATTTTGCTCGTATATTGGTATTACCGCAAAAGTAATTACTTAAGCTTATGTATTATTATTATTATTATTATTATTATTATTATTATTATTATTATTATTATTATTCGTGAGCGAATATTCGCATTGAACAAACCTGAAAGATGTTTGTTGTGTTAATTAACGAAAATATAAATAATAATCTGGCTACGGGTGTTGTCTGTCATAAAATTTTACTATTTGAAATATTTTTACTGCGAAAAACTAGTGAAGTGCCAATTGGGGTGGAAAGTGCATGCTAAAGATGTGTGACATTAATTCGTTGCACATGCGCAGAAAATAAACTCTTGTGTAAGCTAATGACAACAGGTGTGGGAGGTTAGCTGGGTATAGAGAAATTATTTGACATTTTTTACGGCCAGTACCCTGGTGTCACTCACTATCTGGCGAGTCATTTCCTTTACTGGGTTTTTATGATGAGTTTATTGCTTTGTTTAAAAAAATGAACATGGTTTTATCAATTCATACATATGTATATAACAATCTTGCCATCTTTTCAAACTCACGTTGGACTGTGGAACGGCCTCCCAGAGGATGTCGTGTTATTGAAACTTCAGAAGTTCAAGCGAAGATGCAATGCATTACTACTCTAATACTATTCTCCTTGCATTTTATTACATTGTCGATTAATTGCTTCATTTTTTCCTTTATGATAAGTGGGATTCTTCTTTATGTGTTTCCCTTTATCTCCTCTTGCTTCTTCCTAATGAACACCATATTCTCTGGAAGCTTGAATTCAGAGTCAGTGGCCCCTTTGGGCATGTTCCATATGAATAGGTTTCATTTTCTGAATAATAATAATAATAATAATAAAGTTTGCAGTTCTCTCCTTTGCTCTTGATCACAGTGATCACTCAGATGAGTCGAAGGGAACATGCGCTTTTCAGAGTGCTTTAGCGTAAAGGGGGGAAGCTTCCCCTTAAAAAAAAAAAAGTTCTCAACTTTATCATATGATTTGCAGTTTAAATATAAGCAGCTATCTGCTATTTTGGAAACTTATCACTCTACGGTGGAAAACCAGGCGATGTTATGTATTATCCGTAATTGAAGAAAACGATGCGGAAGAAGTGATGGGGGACTGAAGCACGTGACTGTTTTTCGTTTATTTTGATGTCCTCTCCGTAGGTGGCCAGTGCCATCAGTGCACCTCACTGGGTCCGCTGTAGTCATTACTAAAGGTTTTTTGCAGCATTCCTTCGGTCCCTAGCTGCAACTCCTTTAACATTCCTTTTACTGTACCTCCTTTCATATCTTTTTCCATCTTGCTATCCACCTTCTTCTAACAATTATTTCATAGTGCAACTGTAAGGTTTTCCTCCTGTTACACCTTTCAGACCATTTGACTGTCAATTTCCGTTTCAGGGCTGAATGACCTCATAGGTCCCAGTGCTTGGCCTTTGGCCTAAAAACTATATTCCATTCCATTCCATTTTATTTTGATGTCCTTGTAACCATAGAGTTTGGTAAAACATGCGTATTGAGGAAATGCAGGGCTAAGTGGTCAACTACGACCAAAACTTTGAGCCAGACTCTCCTGGTCAATAAAAGCCTTCAGAAAGTCGTTATTTTTGGAGGTATTTTAAATTAAATTTATTGTCATTAGTTTCTTCATAAACATCAGCGCCCCAGTAAGTTACAAATGTGATATTATACGAAGTACAAGGCAACACAAATTGTGCATTGGTGTGTGTGTGTGTTTGTGTGTGTGTGTGTTTATATATATATTTGTATAATTATATATATATATATATATATATATATATATATATATATATATATATATATATATATATTATATATATATAAATAATGTAATATAAAATGGTTAAAGTTTATAAGTATGTTTGTTAATATACATACTTATAAACATTTTTATATGTATGTATATTAGCTGCATGTATTCGATTTGTCATTATTAAATATGTTGAAATTACGGTCTCATAAATGAGTCCGTTACGATGAAAAGATTCCTGACTTTCATATATATGAGCTTAAATAATAAAAATATACCTGCCAGAAGGTTTTTAATGCCAGTATTGGTATACCGGAACGTAGTGGTATTATTTGTCTACAATTGAAGGCAATCTGACGATGGCATCTGAAGGAAATCTAAGAATGAACATGAACAGTGTGCTCACGTACCACGACTGGAAAGCTTTCGGAGTCCCATCACCTCTTCTTTTTCAAGATATATATATTTCAGTGTTCTCTTTCTTCCATCTGACTTTCCACACTCTCTAACATTATAGTTTCGAAGTGTAAAGTGTAACTGCGAGGTTTTCCTCCTGTTACATCTTTCAGACCTCCTCTACTGTCGATTTCCCTTTCAGAACTGAATGACCTCATAGGTCCCAGCGCTTGGTCTTGGCCTAAAATCTGTATTCTGCTCTGATATTTCAAGGAAAATGAGAAACTTATGGATGACGCGTCATAGATTTTTCTGTGAAAGCATTTTTCCACTTCGATTTATGCACCTGTGCTCAGTCATTTCTGGCTGCCTGCTATATCTGTTCATGTTCATGTTCAGTTTTATGGTTGACGCTTTGCCTTTGCAACTGCACCTCAGTTGCTCGAGTGGAATTTTTTTTTTTTTTTTTTTAGGGATGTTAGCTCTTTTTATTTTAGTCTTTCTGTTGCTCTCTACATACGACTGAAGATTGTTTTCTTTATAATATTTTTACAGAATAAAAACTCCCCAACCATTTTATTTTTCACGTCCTCATGTAGGTGGTGTAGCTCAGCAATTTATTTTAACTTCTCTACTGTATTCTTGGCGGTTAAAATAAATTCATTAGATCATCCAGGACATTTACGCAGTAATTGCTGCAGACAATTCCTCCCGTATGTCTCTTTATGATATTCAGTTTTAATGTATTCATCATTTTCTGGAAAAATGACTGATGCAAATGTATTGTTTTATGTCTTATCTTCATTAATTTCTCCCTTGTGTTTCTTTTTAAGTTGAAACTCGCTAATTTCTATCCGAGTCATTTCCTTCATTTGACTTTTATTTAGGTTGACCTCTTGCACGTGCTTCTTTACTGTTTTCCTCAATATCTCTTCTTTTCTTTTTAATTTCCGTGGCTCCCTGTATTCCAAGCTATCTCTTTTTCTGTCTAGAGTATTGTTGATTTAGTGCTCCTCTCTGTCCCCATAATGTAACAACAGCTGTCCATTTTTGGCACCTAATATTTTCCTGTATACCCAATTTTCAGTCATTTTCAGCTTCTCAATTTCTGTATCTGTTAATTCACAGTTGAGAAGGAACTGAAAAACCCTTCCAAAAACCTTTTCATATTCCTCAACATTTATTGAGAATGCGAGCTTGCCCGAGTTGAGATAGAAGCCAACGTCCCGCCATTTACGTGAGCGTGGTAGTTCTGTGCTTGTAACAGTGCATGAAGTGGCTGGAGAATAATAGTGCGAATGATCGTTCAAAACTGCGAGAAAGTGTCAAAATATCGTTGGATGCATTGATGGTGGTGGAAATGGTTTCAGTTGGTCAGCAACCTCTACATCTGAAGTCATTGCACGGCTACAACCGCCCTTTGGCGATTTACATGAGTGAGTGTATTTCATGATTAATAGAAAATGGGTATCGAAAATGTACAAATCAACAAAAAATGCCCTCGATTTTCTCTATTTCTCTCTCCAAAGCATTTCATGGGTTTTTTTTTTTTTTTTTTTTTGTAATTTACATTTCTAAGTGAAATATATAGTCTTTGTTTTTGCATTGTGCAGTACCCCTACGTTTAATTTGATGTTCGTAGAAGGGTATACTATTATATGTTATCATGGTCACATTTAATTTGATGTTCGTAGAGGGGTATACTATTATATGTTACCTTGATCATGACTAAATTTGTTCTTGAAACCTACGTACATAGTACGTTCTAGCTGAACGTGTCAGTACATGGGTGGACGATCAGCCATTACGCACAAGTTCCGTGTTCATAATTGAAGCTTGTAACAGACCGCCGGAGAAACATGGGGCATTTGGAGGTCTAAAATCCCCGCAGTGTGAGTGAAGTAGTGAAGATAACATTGTCTGAGGAGGTAGATGAATTTCCTTGGGAAAAATAATTTATCAAGAAACCACGAGTGGAAAAATTATTCATGATAAAAGACCGTGCGTAGATCAATTTATGATGAAAAACCAAGAGTAGAAGACTTATTTATGCTTTAGCTACTATACATAATTATGTACACGTACTTGATTATATCTTTATGTTCAAGTACGGTACAAGTATATTTAAAAAATGAGCAATAATCGTATTTTTTTTTTGTGAATATGAGAATGGCTTTCGTCAATATATATTGTGGCTTTCTTATCACGAAGACTTCATTAAATCTTCAATGGATCTGAACATTTTAATTCCTGCGATTAAGTCTTGTGGCACCGCAAAGTGAAAGTCCGCTATAGGCTGAATACATATATTATATGCAGCGTCATTGAAAATCTAAATAGCTTAATCTTTTTTAAGTTCGTTTGACCTTTGTCTTGTTTTAAATTTTATTAATGCATGTTTTGAGAGAGAGAGAGAGAGAGAGAGAGAGAGAGAATGTTTTTATTTGAAATCCCCTTGTGGCTGTTATACATTTTTACCGTTTATTGTCTTCATCATTTTGTTGTATTGAGATTGTACCTTATATTAGCTTGAATTGCCTGACAAACCATAACAACTGTTCCTGTCACTAAGTTACATACTCTTATGTACATTCTTCTTAATATAGGTAAATCGCGCGTTTTTTTAATACATTTTTATGATACTCTTATGAAAATCCAGTTGGGGTCCGCACTCATGTTTTGTTCAATGGAATATTGATAACTATTGATTTTAGAATAGTAAGCGCACCTTATCGGTCGTTGATTGTGTGGACGAAAAAAAAATGAGATAGTGATAGGATTAAGCAAGAACTAATTTTTGTATAATAAACTTTTAATTTGACATGAGAGTCTTGGGTATGACAGATTAGAATAACTGAACTGATAATATATTAGAAGCAGAGGCTCTAACTGTTGTTAAAAAATTTGGGTCTTTCTCTAATGATGGTGACTCCAAGGGTTTTAATTCGGTATATATCCACCTTTGCGGCGTGTTTAGTATAAGCCCGATGGGGATTATCGTAAAAACTTTAACAAGAGACTAAATATCATAAAGATAAAGACCCTCAAGAACTATTAGTTCTAGATAACAACCCCCGAACTTGTTGGGGCTCACTATCTAGAAAAGATCCAAAAATTTTGTGATATATCAATTTATTTGTTAACATTTCTAGAAAAGTAGGTGCATAAATTTTTTTGCTATCCAACTTATATTCGGAATAGATTTTATGCACACATGCACCGAGATGTTAAGGTCCAGTTACAGCCATGTGCGTTGACAAACCTCACGGTCATTTGTATCTTTCGTATTCTGTGGTCGCCCTGTTGCTGGTGTGGCGTCGCAATTGGAGTCGTTGCGTACTGGAATGCAAATCCATGCGTTTATACGGTATCTGTGAGATTCTTATAACGTTCGTAAGAGTGGTGAATTATACACATGAAAGTTTTTTTTTTTTCTTTTTAGGCGAGAGAAGTGCACAGTAGTAGATAATCGTCAAACGCAGATTCTTAGCCGTAGCAATAGCATTTTTGGTTTTCGGTTTTCCAGTTAGTATTTATTAATGATTGCGTAATAAGTATATACTAATTAGAAAACCGAAAACCAAAAATGCATCACACAGCTGTTGCTAAGAATCTGCGTTCGACGATTCTCCGCTACTGAGTGATTCTCCTGCTTCATCGTTTTTTTGCTGGCTGCTGAAGAGCAAGAGCCCGTGCCAGCACAAGACTGGCTGAATCTAGATAGCATCATTGAATAATTATTACGTCCTTAGTTGTATCTATTCTTGTCTGTCTGCAGCGAGCTACCGGTAACTCATTAAAAATTGAAAGAGGAATGCATACCTGCGTCTATTCACGCGTCACCTACTCCGAGGTGCTAGTATTAAACATGGAGGAAGCTGCATGGGACGCCTTGTTTAATACTAGCCCTTCGGTCGACGAATTATTATATTAATAATAAAGGAAATCTTCGTGCGGCCGTCTACTTTACATTTACCCAGGACCCACTCGCCTGCATTTACCAATACGGTGTTTAGCACCTGGGAGTAGGTGACGCGTAGATAACAAGCCAAAGTAGCACCATCAGTTATGTCTTGTTCGCCATAGGAAGTGCTGTCATATGGGTGTGAAATTCTAAGAATGGTTAATAATACCCACATGAGTGTCCCCGTTTCAGTTGTGGGATAATTTTTCATACAGCACAAAATTATAATATTAATTTATTTTCATGGATATGCGTTTTTATTTTTGTTTAAATAATTTCACTCTACGTTGTGTGGGGATAACCTGAGTGAGGTCCTCAGTTCTTTGTTATATAATTGTGTGCATTTGGATACAGCAGTTGATCGCTCACGTATTCTCACTTCAAAACAAAAATCGTAAAAGCTCGATTAGTGTATCCGAAGAGATTACGAAGAAGTGAAGATTGAATAATGAATGAAATCCTTACATGAGAAAAGTTCCGGCTGATCAAGTCACGGATGCAAAGTTGTTCTCGGAGGAGGAAGAAGAAGAAGAAGAGGAGAAGACAAAAGGTGTCTTGTGCATTCATGAATGGGGAGGATTGTGTCTTGAGAGGAAGACGCTGATATCTTGCGTAATGGAAAAGCGACCGAAGAAGACAGCGCTCGATTTCGTTGTTACAAATGACGTCATACTTGCCCCGAAGGGTTTGTATCTTGTAGCGGTTGGAGAGAGAGAGAGAGAGAGAGAGAGATTGGTGGGGTGGGTATGGGAGAGGTTGGTGTCGATTTGTTCGTGGGCGGTTTAGTATGGGATTTTAGCGTGAGGAATGGTAGAGGGGGGGGCGTGCCTTGATGTAGTGCGGGGTCCCCTGCCTGGGGTGGGGTGGGGTGGTGGTGACTCAGCAACCGTTCTAACCGTCACCACCGCCTTGGTTCTCTTTTTCTCCTTCGTTCTCCTCTCCTCACTCTCCTTGTTTGTCTTCCCCCCCAATTCTTCCTCACTTAGCCCTTCCTTCTTAACCTGTGTTGCCCAACCGCCATCTCCCCCCCAACCCGCTGAAACTCTGCCCTCCCCCCTCCTGTGTTTTCTTAACCCCTTCCTTCCATGTTTATTCTTGAGGTGAAAATACTTCTGGGGTTGAATTGAAACCATTGTTTTGGTATATTAATTTTCTCGGCCTCATGTTACGATATTACCTCAGAAGTGCTTATATAGTTGTCTTTTTGTTCTGTAAGTTCCTTATATAGTTTGCATAGCTTGCAAAATTGTTTGTGTACCACAATTATTAATAAGATTGTTATAAAAAGTTAGTTGCATAGACAGACGATTTCAAGTTATACTTTCAAATATTGGTGTTTAATTTAATCTACATTTCGTTGATCATTTAGTTGGCAAGCCCTATTAAAATTCGAATTTATATGATAATATCGGTTCATGGTTTACTTTTTCTGGCATGGATGACATGTGATATTTTTTATTGTTTTCAAATCTGAAATGCGGCTTCTTGACCCGAACGTGATACATCCCACGTCTTTGAATCCTTGGACGGATTTTGAACGACTGAAAACATCTGGACGTTATCTGATACTATTCTGATTGTGCGTAGGGAGTGGCAAGTCTCCTCGAAAGTTTTAGGTCCTTATACAGTATACGATATTTCTCACTTTTATCAGAGGACTGGCAAAGTGTGTGTCTTGGGCGTCTGATATAGATATATATATATATATACATTATATATATATGTATCAACCAGTTTTATATATCATGTAAAAAGCTTGTATATAAAATTAAATTACAGACTTCATTGTTAGTTTCCCAAAAGAATTAATGATCCTTCGTTCCTGGAATCACAGTGTCAGAATATCTTTATTTCTTGAAAGGTTTAAGTATTTTTTTCTAGACTTATTGGTCTGGTCATCCTGCAGCAAGTGGCATACTGAAAACAGAGTTCATGTATTTTTAAGGGCAATTGACAATTATTGTTCACTGTAATTTGTGTGTCACTTTCTTAGAAGGCGGTGGGCTGGTAACCCTGTTCTTTCGTCTGTCCTTTAATCAGAACAAAAAAGGGGGATGGAGTGTTTAAGCTGAACGATATATATATATATATATATATATATATATATATATATATATATATATATATATATATATATATATATATCATTTATATGTATGTGTCCTTTAATCAGAACAAAAAATGGGGATGGAGTGTTTAAGCTGTGTGTCCTTTAATCAGAAAAAAAAATGGGGATGGAGTGTTTATATTATGAATATATATATATATATATATATATATATATATATATATATATATATATATATATATATATATATATATATATATATATATATATATATATATATATATATATATATATATATATATATATATATATATATATATGTATATATATATATATATATATATATATATATATATATATATATATATATATATATATATATATATATATATATATATTTATATATTTATATATTTATATGTATGTATGAGGGTGGGTGTGTGTGTGCCCGTATAAAAACAAACATTATTTTGTTGTTTATTAGTCATACTTGGGACTTGAAAATTGATGACCTTGACCCTCTCTCTCTCTCTCTCTCTGTCGTGTTTATATTTTCTAATAAAGACAACTCGTGTTGCAATTTCATTGCTTTTGCAAAAACTACTTTATATTTTAGTGACCAAGAAAGTATTAGATTTCATCAGTTCGGTTCCTCATATGGTTTAAATGTTCTATAATTTTCGAATTTCAATTTTGATGGTCGTGTTCGTGACGAAAGGGCTTTGCAGGGAGTTACCTAAGTCGTAGCTTTCATATTGACTGCTCCCGTATCACCTATAAATTTATAGTAGCCATAATTTTTTAAAGTTGCTCTGCTTAATATTTAGCTCGCGAGCAAGTGGTAAAATTTTGTGTAGCCGAATACCATTTGATTATAGTTTTCGTAACTGTTAAGATAGTAAAGTTCGGTCTTTCTCACTCACTCACGACGCTACAACTCGTGTTTTCGTTGGCCCGTCAGTTCCGTTTCCCTTCACTGTTAAAGTGACTCCGTCTTTTAGACTAACTCTAGAAGTGATTTTAAAATGAAAATATTTCCATGAAGCACATTTGGGTCCACTGCTGTGCCTCTGTGAAAAAAAAAAATAATGCACGAAGATCCCGTCATTCGTCCGTTCGTCCTGACTTTCACTTTCCTTGACCCCATCTTTTACTCAGCCGTAACGTGTGCAGACCTTGCTGTGTGTGTATCTTGCCATGTATATCTCACGATTTTTGTATGGTCACCCAGTGTATTTCCTTTGATAGTTTTACTTCCATGCCAGTGCCTGAGCCATCCTTTGCTATCTTGCACTGAAATTTAACCAAACCAGTGTTCTAGTATCTTGATTATAAAAACCATATATTCTTGCTCAAATTGCCTAGTATCTTACACCATTGCCAAACCAAAAGAAATTCTACAGTTTCTCTTCACTAGCACAATTGTTTATCATTTACCTCAATTTAGATCGGTCTTTCATTAGTTATCAGTATAAGACCTAATGGAATGGGTTAGTTGTATGCTATATAGTGTCCTTATTAGAAGTTTAGAAGTTTACTTGAGGTGTGTGCGACTTTTTGCCATTCTTGTTCATGTCTCAGTGGATAGCTTCTTTCCATTTTATTCCCAAATGAGTTTTTATATATATTAGAAGTGGAAGAAGTCTGCTGATCCTTGTGATTAGGTACTTATCAAAGCTAGATCTTGACCATTTGTTATCCTTATTCGTCTTTTTTATATTTGATATCGTGTTTGCTCACACGTATGTGTTTACAACACTAGTCTTCTGAAGGTGAAGCAAACCAGTTGTCATTTTTTGCTCAAAGAAAATTAACAAACTAAGAGTGAATCAGTTGCAACTATCTGATGTAGAAGGCCCTTCTCGTAAGCTTCCTTGGTAAGTTCAGAAACATCGCTATGAGACAATTTATAATCTGTGATCTCTTCGTGACGCTGCCTTGATGGACACGATCTACCTGTGAAGAAAGGGGGGTTGGGAGGGAGGAGAAGGGTATGGAGGGGAGGAAGGGTGGTAGCCAAGGACTCCTTGCTGGACCTCTTCAATGCGTGGACAAACCTCTGAGAAGAGTAGTCATGGCATCATGTTACGGGATGATGTCAGGTGTTGTTGCTAGGAGAATCGATTAAAAAGTTGAAGAAAATATGGGCAGTGTTATAGTACTGTTTATTGATGCTCTTATTTTGTGTTCTCTCTCTCTCGTTCTCCACTGTCCTTTTTCTCCATTCATCCCGAACACTATTTGCTTGCCTGGGTGTAGACCAGTCACATCTGGCTTTGTATTGTTTTCGTCTTCTTTTATTTCCTTTTTTTCTCTTAGTGACTTTTGTTATTGATCCCTAATGTCGCTCGTATTGTTAGGTGGTTTGCTTTGGTTCGTTGGAAGAGTTTTTGGTCACTTTTTTCCAACATTTCTACTTTCGTAAACCTTCAGAAATGCTGCCGCAGTCTTGTTTTGCCAGTTGTTATTCTCGTAGGTATTTTGTCAGCGGTAGGTCCACAGCTTTTGACAATTCGTGCCTGTTAATTTAGGGATTATTTGAAGTCTTATTGCCCAGGCAAAGATGTGATCTTATTACCAGTGTTGCTTATTTTTCTGAATGTTAGTTGTACCTCGAAAACTATTTCTTCGTGTAACCTATAACTTCGTGGAGTAAGTGTCAAGTGAATTATTTCTGTGAAACCAGTGGAAAATTTTATCGTATTTTGTGAAAAGGTCGGGATACGATCAAGGCTGTTTCCTTAGATTTTGCCGGTAATCCGGATTCTGGCGAAGACCATGACAATTTAATAACAGAGCAAAGGAGGAATTTTCGCTGACGTCTGGTTTATATGACGAGGACCAGGCCTTTTCGTGTTGATATCTCCCTCAGTTCTGGATACTACAGAAGTGGACATGATTCGTTTCGATCGGGACTAATCTGTTTTACTTAACTATAATATTATTGTTTGTCCTGTAAAGTGGCTCTATTATATTAATTGGTTTACTGATAAGCCCTAATGTCGTGGCGAACTTTATAGGCTCTTGGGTGGGGAAAGTTGATATTTCCTTGCATCTTTTAAGCTACTTGACAGTGTTTTGATATTGTAGACATTGGTTCAAGTTATATTCCCAAGTTCTCCAGTGGGACCAGTCGCGTAAGTTGCGTTCATTAGTATACATTTTAAACACTGTGCAGGAAATTCTTTTAGATTTCAGTACAGTATTGTAAGGCTCATGAGCTTCCCTTGTGGCTCTGTAATCTGAGATTTGAATGCTGAGGTTATTCTTATTATTCAGTTTGTCCGGGTCCACATCTGTGAGGCTATTCTTCTGGACTCCTTTTTGTTGCAGACAATAACAATTTTATTGTGTCACGGATGTGGCCTTGAGTAGTATTGTGGGATGCAAGATGATGTTTTTAGATGTTGGCCAGTCTGATGGCTACCACGCCAAATGGTGAGGATTCCATAGAACAGCGAGAGAAAAGGGAGAAAGCTGAAAATTAGTGTTTATTGCTCTGTCATAATGTATGCCATCAAAACGGGAGGGTCTTAACGAGGTAATCCTTATACCACTGGTGTGAAGCTATTGTTAAGATATTCATTTCTCTCTCTCTCTCTCTCTCTCTCTCTCTCTCTCTCTCTCTCTCTCTCTCTCTCTCTCTCTCTCTCTGACAATTGACAGCGTTCGGTTCCCGAACCCGAACCAGTATGGTGGTGGTGTTTCCTCAAGTCCAATATGCCATTGCATACTTAAGCAGTGAGCTACGCCCGATTGTTAGTTGACTGCTGCGAGTCGCTCCCGGACGGGGTGATTGGAAGAAATCAGACGAACGTTGATCAGTACTCCGTCGTCAGAGTGATTACCATCTTGTATTTGAAAATAGACACACGACTCACTCGTGTGTAAGAGGAAAAATATTGCTCAAGAAGTTCCTTAAAATAAATCGGACATCAGCAGTGAACCACTAGAATTCATGTGGTCTTGTATCCTATCAAGGTAATGGTTGATATTTTGTCCGAAGTACAGGGGTTAGAAATAAACACACAGACACATACACACAAGAAGAATACTTGCGCGGGCGTGTTTGTTTTGTGTGCGCGTATAATGACAGTCCTAATGCTTTTTGACAAAGAAAAATCGACCAGTGAATCCTGAATAGATTAGAGATCACATGACCTTTATTAGTTCATGTTCTGTCTAAATTAGTTACGGAATGGAATGTGTAATATTTTTTGTCATGCAGAGGAAGATTTAGATTACACCAAAGAATAATTTTGTAAAGAAACCTCCATTTAATCGAGCTCAACCTTCTCTTTGGAGCCGCTTTCATAAGAATTGTAGGTTAAGGCTGCGTCCTCCCCAATTGCCCCATGGGTCGTGATTTCTTCACTCATGGCTGCCTGGGTGGGTGGATGGGTACCCTTGTCAGCATTTCAGGGGCTTGCTCATTATCTCGAGTGTTTCCGTTGTTCGCTCTTAACGCTGCAGTGATTGGTTTTGTCGTGCATTCTTTATCGTGGCTTCAGTTTCACTTCCGGTTTCATTTGTTTTGCCATGAACTTTGTCCCGAGTTATTCGTCGTCTTCAATACATTATGTTGTTTATTGTACCGCGAACATAATGAATGTTTTGTTATGAATTTGTCTCAGATTGGAACTGGTATATTTTCTGACTTCCGTCCGTTCTTTTGTCGCAGAATGTAGCTTACTTCGCTTGGGTTAGTCGGTAAGGGCCTACTGTAGGCACCAATGAAAAGTATGTGTGGTCATTGTTGCAGTAAAGCTCTTCTTCAGAATTGATTGATAAATTTCCATAATTCTAAGTTGGATCTCTTTAGGTAATCATTTTGTTAATCTGTTGGCACCTCGTATAAATGGTTCGTCGATTATAACGAACGAAACTAAACTTTTCAGCCATGTGGAAACAAAGGCCCTTGGTCGAAACCAAGCTTGTGGTATGTGGTGTGTCGTTGATTTTCCTACTCGATGCTTCTGGCGTCCTTGGATAAATGTAAATTTTCACACGAGACGAAATAAGCGTCAAAAAAGCATTGCTCTCATTGGCTACCACTGTCCTCAAAATGACAATGTCAGAAAGAGATTGGAAAATAACAATATATATTGAGTTGTCTCTGTCACGAGGAGTAATTCAGATTCAACTTTCATTGGTGTTGCTTTGATAGTTCAGGCCTATTTCATATAGAGTATGTGCGCATATCCTGTGCGGATTGAAACATTAGTCACTAATCGTTTTGTTGAATGTGTATGGTATTTGGCCTCAAAGGAACAATGATTGATTGTTTAAAGAGTCTTTTATCATGAATAGATGAACGCTATTTGAACCAACAAAAAAGAAATGAACAGAAAAAATGGCCTAGATAATGTGCAGCGTACCTCTGTGAATACTGTAATTATAATTAAATCGCACTGATTGGACTCTTTTCACTTGGAATTCTCTTCATTGAAAGCTTTTTGAAGTCGGCGATTTTGTTTGCGTCAGCAGTGGTGCCAGTGACCTCATCAACCCGGAATCGTAATCTGTTACAAAGGAACTGAACTGAGGCGCTATCACTCCGCTCTTTGATGTCTGCCGGTTTTTTGTCTGTCACTTGAGTTTTTTAAGACGCCTACTTTGTCCAGATAGTCAGATTATTGCATTTTTTACTCTCTCTCTCTCTCTCTCTCTCTCTCTCTCTCTCTCTCTCTCTCTCTCTCTCTCTCTCTCTCTCTATTTTTTGTGTTAGTATTCTCAGTCGAGTGTTTTTGTACGCACACAGCCCTGATGTCAAGTAATACTTCGGCTTTTATCTTGGGCCAGCCAGTGACATGACGAATTATTAACACCTTTGATATGTGTATCAAACGGATTCAGACGGATTGTTTGATCGAATTTTGATGAGATTCTTTCCAAGTTGAGGATGTAGTTCAGTGAAAGGTTGAAACACCACGTGACATTTTCGCTGGAAGTCCAGGCTCTGGAGAGAGAGATCGCACCATTGTCAGAATTCAAGGCTTTCTTACCTTGCCGAGTAGGTGCATTCATTTCACCTGTTTTTCTTCATTCAGTAACCTATGAATTTTAAGGGACCTTTGCACTTGTTGAGTGTGTGTCATTTGAAATGTCACTATCTTTTACCTTTGACAGTCGTTTTGGAATTATCTGTAAATCAGCCAAACACTTGGATCATTGAGCATGCCTTTATGTGTACGCATTATTTCCGTGGTATTTGGACAGGTTCAGATATTTTCATTTTAAATGTATTCGTCATCATGTATCTCAATTCATATAATAACCTTATTATTGTCACTATTATTATTCAGAAGATGAACCGTATACGCATGGAACAGCTCTACTGGGGCCATTGACTGGAAATTCAAACTTCCAAAGAATATAGTGTTCATTTGAAAGAAATAGAGAGAGAAGAGTTCAGCTATTAGAAAACAAAGATGACAATAAATAAATAAATAGATAAAAATTTTAATAAATACTAAAAGCCACACAGTATTGAAGTATGTTCGTCTTAGCGTGATGTAGTCCTCTTCCTTGGGTGAAACTTCTGGCCTTTCGGTTCGGTTCTGTTGCTTTTGGTGTTTTATTGAAGAAACGTCTCCTCCGTCTTTAAAATTAATTGATGCACTTGTAGTTAAAGTTGTGGGACCTACCACGCAACTAATTGGGCAGGAATATGGCGTGGAATGTTTTAGTTATGCTTGTCATGTACATTACACATGCTTCTGATTATCACGAATATTGAATTCGTAAAGTTGGTACCTAAAGCCAAGATGGTTACTATACCAATCCATGAGTAAGAGAGCAGTTCAGTGCGCTAAAGGTTCAGCACGCACGCACTCACATTCGTTAATTCAGAGTTAAAAATGCCATGCTCTCATTATTTTGCTTTCATTGCCAAAATCCCTTTTGGATAAATCACTTATTTTGACTGCAAATCCCTTTTTTTATATAAAGTAAGTTACTTTGACTGCAAATCCACCTTTTTTTTTTTAAGTCCGTTACATTGACTACAGATCCCTTTTTTATTAATATTAAATCAGTTACTTTGACTGCAGATTAGTTTTTAGTAAATCAGTTACTTTGACTGCAAATCCTTGTTTTGATAAATCAGTCACTTTGCAAATCCTTTTTTTGATAAATTACTTTTGACTGCAAGACATTTTTTTTATAAATTAAGTTACTTTGACTGCAGATCCTATTTTTTCTTTTTATAAATCAGTTATTTTGCAAATTTTTCTTTTTTATAAGTCTGCTACTTAGACTGCAGATCCTTTTTTTATTATTAAATCGGTTGAATCAGTTACTTTGACTGCAGATAATTTTTTTTTATAAATCAGTTACCTTGACTGCAAATCCTTTTTTTGACAAATCAGTTACTTTGACTGCAAATCCCTCTTTTTTTGACAAATCAGTTGCTTCGACTGCAAATCTGTATTTTTTTGGATAAATAGTTTTTTTTTTTTTTGTTACTTTGACTGGAAACCCCCCCCCCCCACCCTTTTTAAATAAATCAGATACATTTTACTACAAATCCTTTTTTTTATAAGTCAGTTACTTAGACTGCAGATAATTCTTTATGATTAAATCAGTTACTTTGACGGCAAATCATTTTGTGGAAGAGTGCGGTGCACCATCCATTACCATATTAGGCTGTGTTCTGTTCTTTCCATTTCCAAATCATTCCAGACCCACTCGCGCATTTTCTTCTTTTTCCGATATTGTCAGCATCTTTTCTAGGGTTTAGTTTGAACGACGGCAAGTCTTAAGTCGGGGTTTATTACCCTCGGAAATCACTGTTACACAGAAACAGATGGATAGACATTCCCGTTTTGTGATGTAGGAATGTATTTATGGCCGTGTATGGGCAAGGATGTTCCAAGGTTATTACTGGGATTGAGTGGTTTCTTCTTGACGACCTTTACCGAGTTATCTGGTTCTCTTTCCAGACCCTTTGTCGTACGTAGGAAGGCTGTGTTGGAATATGCAGCTGTTTTCTTCTCTCAAGCGCATTTATTTCATCGATTATGTATATACACATATGTTATATACCCGATTCGTGTTATTTTTCTCGAATTGCGAAACGAACATCCTAGTGGAATTCAAGGACTAGCGACTGGTGTGTGGACTTGCATTCATTGGGGAGCTCTGTAACAAAATTTTTAAAGGATTAATTATTAAAAAAAATCCCTCCCCGCCCCACCTAGCCTTGGACGACTCCGCAAGTAAGCTTCCCACCTGTTGATGAAGTCATGTGGGTGGTCATGGGGTCGGTAGGGCGTTGTATTTCTAGGCAGGGGGGAGGCTGTTGGTTTGAGCCGGGGGGTTGATTCGGAAAAGGACGGGCGAGAAGGTAATGTCGAAGGCAGTTTGCGGGGGCGGGGGCGGGGGGTTGCTTGCTGGTGAAAGGCACATGGATGGGGGATGTGGGTAATGGTAGGATTGGAGGTCGGGGTAGGGGTCCTGGACCCGTCCCTCTGGGCGGGTGCCCGGCTGGGCGCTGTGCTGCTTTAGGTGGGAATGCTGTTGGTAAGGTTTGCAGACTCACATCATCTGTCTACTCCCACCTCCTCTCCCTCCTCCTCCTCCTCCACCTATCCATTCCCGACATCCTACCTCCCCATCTCGGCCCCCCCCCCTTCTCCTCCTACTCCTGCACCTCCAGCCGATCACCGACGGGGCTGCTGACGCCGGCCGGCCAGACCCGTCCCTCTGAGCTCGGCGGCCCGTATGTCCCGTCCGTCACTTTTGAACGAGGAGTTGCCGTGAGCGGACGCTCTCTGTAGGTTACAAGTTTCACAATTTTCAAAACTCTGGAAACGTCTTCGTATTGTGTTGAATATATTCGTTTATTTTTGTGAGCGTTTACCGGCTGTTGTTTAGAACATCGTCAAGTTGTAGTGCTGGGAACATGAATCATTATTTGAAGTGTCTGTTTTCATAGTTTTTAAATCATTTGCAAATAAATGCATTCGTGTACTGTTCAGTCGTAGAAATTAGAAAAAGTGAAACCTTATACGACTTTGAAAGAGAGATTTTATATCGAAACTTGCTACGAGTGTAAAAAGACCTCGGCAGTTAATGTGAATGTGAGAAAGGAAGTGGTTTTTCAAATTTTTGAAATAAGCTGGACAAAAGAATGCAGCCCTGTGACTGGACCTCTGAACAACCTGTTGATGTGATGCCATTGTCGGTTCTTGTATGTTTGGAGTTTGGAGAGGCCGTTTATTTTGGAGGAAAATCGAAGTGGAGAGAAAAGAGAAAATAAAAAATGAATGACGGAGAAGGGGAGACATTTGAGGAAGAGCAGCTGTGTCCTTTACCCCCCTTTTCCCTCCCTTGATCTAGTAACCGTTTTTCCTCTTACCTCATCCCTTCTGCTGCACGGGTCCCATCCTTCTTTCTCCCTTTTGCCCTCCCCTCCATTCCTCTCCCCTCCTCTCCTCCCTCGGAGGACCCCGTGAGTCATGTGCTTCTCACATCCTCTCGTCTCTCTCCTTGGCGGACCTTGTCTTCCTACCACCTACCAACCTCCTCCTTCCTTGCCCTTCTTTTTCGCCCCGGGAATAAAATGGCCATGATGGTCCTTTCAAGCCCGCAGTTATTTTTCCCTATATTTTACTTTTGGTACTTCCATAGACTGAGTCGAGTACATTTCGTAGTTCTCAAAGGAATGCTCTACAAGGTTTCTTTGTTTGTCTTGAAAGGACCATGTGACCATTTGAAGTTCGAAACAGCTGGCCCAGAAACTGGTGTATCCTTCCATACACGCATGCTGGGATGAATCCCTCCATTGTTCTCGTGGGCAAGAATGCTCCATTTTCAGCCAGAACTGTTTATTTAGTAGATAACGATGAATTTAAAGTCCATTCAATGCAATAGTCATGGTGGTCTTGCCACACATGTCAAACGAGTTCATCTCCCTCCTTTCTCCGTGTCTTGTGAATACCGCATTCAACTGCTTTCATCTTAACGCATGAACCGACTTTGACATCAGCAACATCTTTCCCCGTACATTCCAGATATTTTCAGAGTTCTTAAAGTAAAAGAAGAAACTTCATCATGGTCCAACTGGTAAGCATTCTATGATACGTTTTGGTTCGATTCTTGGCACAATTTCTCTTTTAAAATGTTTTCGTGTCTTGAATAGGCTTTAGTTTTTGCAGAGTCATTTTAAGGTAGCGGATGTTCTATCTGCGCCATATGTGTAGAAACTGTTTTTCTTCGTCTATCTTTTTTAAATAAAAGAAAAAAAAGTTGGTGCTTGCAAATGAGAATAAATCAATATACGTCAACTGTTCCTAAGATCAATATTTAGTCAGTTAACGATTAATTCATTTTTTTGAACAAACACTAGATTTTCGATATTCTGACATTGAAAATGGGTAGAATTTACACAGGTTTAATAAAGACAGGTTAGGCATCATGGCTGTTCTTATTGTATGTCAGGGTCAGTTGGCAAGTCGGTGATATAAACCTGATAATGGATGAGAATGCCTGGAATACTACTAATGAATACAAACGAGGAAAAGCGGCGTTTGGAATTACATTCAGGAGATAGAACTAATGCCCTCAGATTTTCAATGACCTGGACTTTAACTTTAACTTTTGAACGAGAAATTTCAGTTTTTTCTCGTTTGCCCTGCCTTGGCCGGCGGCCCGCATCTATTTTCGGCGTGTACGTCACTCTGACCTTGCTGGAATGGGTGTCGACCTGCCTTCCTAAGCGATGAGGTCAAGTTTTAGATTTTCAAAAATACGGTAAAAAGACCTGGACTGCGGCAGTAGCTGAAAAGAAAGCGCAGTTCGTCTGAGAATTTCCGAGTTTAGAAAGATGCAATGCAAACGAACAGTGGAGTCCTTCGTGGAATTTTCTGGTTGGGTAGGGATGAGGTCTCTGAATTATCTGATGGGATATTCAGATGAAACTCTCTCTCTCTCTCTCTCTCTCTCTCTCTCTCTCTCTCTCTCTCTCTCTCTCTCTCTGTGTGTGTGTGTTTTTTTATTTATAAGCCTTTTTTCGTTTCATCTAACACTCGCAGCCAAGTTCCCAACATAACGTAAAGTTTCTTCTATTCATGCGACGAAAAGAAAAGTAAAAATTTACGTACTGTAATAACTAATGTTAGTGTCTTAAATGAAGTCTAATTTACTCAAGACATTAGGCCCACTAAACAAAGAATAAACTGTAAATAGGACTATGTCCCACTTGTGCTTGGACATTACATCATGCCCCACTTTTTATCATGTAAATACTCTACTTAGGACAATATTTTATACTCCACTTGAGATTTATATATATGTACACATGTCCCACTTGAATAAAGTAAAGACTGCGTTGGACATTAATGCATGACGCACGTAATCGAGGTACGTATGTACTGTACATACGGTATGATATCAATTCATGTCCCACTTTAAATAAGATTGTGTGTAGATATATATATATATATATATATATATATATATATATATATATATATATATATATATATATATATATATATATATATATATATATATATATATATATATACACACACACACACACACACACACACACACACACACACAAGCAACCAAACGACGGACCAAATTATCTATAACACGCTGGGAACAGGATTCGAGGAAGAACTCGAGAAGTGACGGATGTTCGTAAGGATAATTATCCGTTTCCTAATTCTATTTTTTACGGCATGTCTTCGGGATGGGGTGGGTGGGGTGGGGTTTGGTTGGGGTTTGTTGGTTTGGGCCAGCGAGGGGGGAGAAGATCCTGTTGGCGAGATATATCGGTAAGGAGCGTGAAGGAAGGAGAGAGAGAGAGAGAGAGAGAGAGAGAGGAGGCGGAGTTGGTTTTGGGGGGGTTGCTTATAATCACATGGTGACTCACGCTTTTAAAGAAGTTAACTCGGGTGGTGGTGATGGTCTGGGAGCTGGATTGGGAAGGAAGGGGGTGTTGATGTCGAATGGCAGAATCTCTTGGTGTTTATCAAGGTGCCCCGTAGTTAGTCTCTCTCTCTCTCTCTCTCTCTCTCTCTCTCTCTCTCTCTCTCTCTCTCTCTCTCTCTCTCTCATAACTGTATCTTTTTACTGGTTTTAAAATCTGCTGCTGCAACCTAATGCCAAATGTGGTTGAGAATGTTTTGTGGATGGTATTGAATCGTCTTGGTTTCTTCAGATGCGAAATGAGTTGCATTGGCAAGATTCTTGAGTTTTTCTTCGTTACTTTCTTCACTTTAACATTCCAGCTTTTGGACACATTAGAACTTAAATGTACACGAGGCTTCAAGAGGAATAACTGTTAAATTTGGTAATTTACTTTCCATGTTGATCTTAGATTTATTAGGTCTGTTAATGTGTCGAACCGATGCTAGCACTGTCATATTCACAGATGTGGGTTTATTGACATTACTATCAAGTTGGAGTAGGATGAAATTGTAGGTTGTACGACAGATTTTAGCTCCCAAATCCCCAATTTTATCACCGTTGTCATCACTCACATTGCTCGTATTATTGATAATGTTTCTTCTAAAGATATGTAATGATTCACTAACTAGTTAAGCGGTTGTGAATTGAATTTTGGAAATTGGTAATAAACAATGAACGAGTATTTTTCGGTATACATCTTATAAACATTTTATGGCGCGCTAATCTTTTTACATTTAACATTTTGTTTGATCGTCCTTCCGTTTTAAATTGAGTCGTATGTAAGCCTTAAATTTATATGCTGACTAATATGCAAATTACATTTTGTTTATTTATTGCGTTGTATTTTGCATTCGACTCTGGGGTTAACCTTGCAGGAAATGGGGGAGTTCCACCGTGCTGAATTCCCTTTTGTCTTCTTGACATCCCTTTTTTCTTCTTCTTCTTCAACACCCGCAGGGAACCGACATTAGTTGCACGCGAATTGGACTTTGGTGCTGGTATCCCAAGAGTTTGAGATTAGTCATGATCTAAGGGTTTAAATGTATACACTTGGGTTTACATTAATATATTTGAAGGTGACCCCATATCGAAGGTTGATGTTTTTCACAATTTAAAAATTCGAGTTTGTGAAGCTTAGTTTTATTCATTGTATTTGGAAATTCTGTATCTCAGGCCGGTCATTTTACTATTGAGCAATCTCGTGTTGATAAGTAATAGGATACGAAGTGATGCTTAGAAATTTTAAAATTTTAAAATTTTAATTTTTCGTTATTGACTGACATTAGGCCTTATCATTTCGTCATAGGCTGATGTCGTTTGAGCCTGGCATTGATAAAAAAATTCTCTCTCTCTCTCTCTCTCTCTCACAGATGAAAAGACCGTTTCAAATAAATCAAGAGAGACCACATTTATAACTATGTTTATCTTGCACCTTAAATATAATTCAAGTTTGTAATTTTTTGTTTGTTTCTTATGTCTCATTAACGTTCAAAGTTATTTGAAATTCATTGTATTTTGCGGGTCCGGTTATTTAAGTAACCAATCTCAGGGCTTGAAAAAAAGTCTTTTCTATTTATAATTTGATTATCACTTCGTCTGCTGCCCTGTTTTCGATAATTTAGATAAAATGAATATATTCTCTGCCAGCCTGACTCATTTTATATCAGTAAATTCCGATTGTTAGTTTCATCTAAACCTAATCATCATTTATCTATTTGTTTTGTGTGTTAAACAATAAACATTTTTCTTCATACAAATCTTTCCGTGGTTTTGGTGGTTCCATTTTCAATTATATCTGTTTCGTTCACAGAAATCGGTTATATGTGCTCTGTAAATGTCCTAATATCCCCCTCCCCCCTTTCCTTCCTCCACAAATCACTGTTCTAACCTGCAAGGCTTTGGGCTCTGTATACCAATGATTAAATGACTCACTCGGCGGTCCGTAGAAGCAGCGCACTGACTGGTGATCAGCTTTGTTCTTTCGACCTCTGCCATAGAGCGGCAACAAGTCCCTGGATTCACAGAATTGCGGCCTTGTGGTCGCCTCTTTTTAATGGTGATCCGAGGACAATAATAATTCGGTCGAAGGGGAACAGTGGGAGAAAGATGAAAGGTAGATTTTGAAGTATGAGCATAAATGGGTATGTTTTATCAAGCTGGCTCTCTCTCTCTCTCTCTCTCTCTCTCTGGAGAAAAATTTCATAATCTTTATAGATGAATATTTAATATATATGTTTTCTATAGGCCAGGCATTAGATTATGAGCATTATGCCGTATTTTTTTTTTTACATCATTTCTGTTAGGTTGTATTAAGAGGTAAATTTTCGAGCTGCGAAATCTGTTTAGAATCAGTGTTTTGATTAAGAGCCGTTTGCTTACAGTGTGACGGCGAACCACGCCACTCGCATCATACTGAAAAGCAGAACGTCAGCAACGGGAAAACAGGATATGAGAAATATTTTCCTTTCTGCCAGTCCTTATTGCAGCTCTCCAGAATCGCTTGTACACTCCATTTGCTAGATTGCTGTTCTCTGTGCTGACACAGTTTTTGCCTGGTCGCGTGGAAACTTGGCACAGATTGTAGAGTAATTAAATATCCCCTTCAAAAAAATGTAGACAGCTGTGAAGAGATATTTGCTGGTAACACCACCACCACCACGAAGCCGTAATGATTATTACTTCTGCACAGGTGGGAGTGGACCCTAGTTGGCAGGTGGTTTCAATGAGGGCAAATCATCCTGTGGTTTTATTGAATGTAGTTTATTTATGTCCAAAGGAGCGCTCTCTCTCTCTCTCTCTCTCTCTCTCTCTCTCTCTCTCTCTCTCTCTCTCTCTCTCTCTCTCTCTCTCTCAGAATTTGAGAACTCAAAAATGCTTCATTAACCTGTGTTATGCTTCTCTCTGTTGAATATTTGAACGAATATGTTCTAAAGAAATAGTGTCTGGTGATGACCATAGTTTCGAATCTTACTGAGGAATAACTTCCACGTCTTGTGTTACATACGGTGTGTTTTCCGTCGTTATTTATTGGCCACATAATTGGAGTCTGAAATGCAGCTGACTGAGCTCTCCATTGTTTGTATGAAAAAGTAGATCAAGAGGAAGAAAATAAAAGATCGTATATCCTTGTAGTATATGTTACCGTAAAGAATTGGATAGATTTGTGCTTTATTCGCGCAATAATCATGCGGGCTGTTAGAGATGGCATTTCCATGTCTCTATGAAATTTCTCTTTATCTCCGTCTCTTATATTTGTTGAGGTGGTCAGGCGTGTCCACGCATCACAATCTAATAATCATCCTCTCAGGAAATGCCTGGGTCACGACGTCACCGCTGGTTGTTTCCCAATTTAACTTTCCAGCTTCCTCGGCACACCCAGTCTCCGAGAGCTGGACCTGGTTGTGTCCTTTTTACTGAAAGCACCTCTTTATATTCTCGACTGATTAGTTTGTAACCATGAATATTATTATCATTATTATCAAATGCTAGGAATAAAGAACTGTATGAAGTTTGTTATTTGTGAGGTCTCGCATAAATTCAATTTCGTGTTTCTCAGTCCGTCTAAACCGTAATTTGAACAAATACAAGTCGTTGAGATCAAGACGCATCTTGTCACAGTTCGTCGACGTCACTTCCGACAGTTGACGCCATTCGTGACAGCGAGCTAATGAGTAAACCCAAAGCCTAATTAAAGTCTGAATATTTGGAATATTATCGACCGACAAATATTTGACACACTTTCGGTCGGCCTACATTCTCACATGACTTTGCGAGCTAGGCCACTTGACGTTCTCTGTACGCTCCGGGTTGTGTGTTTGCACTTGACAGCCATCGGAGTGACCACAGATTGGCGTCAGGGTTGCCGAATGGCGCTCTACTTCATCCAATGATACATGCAAACATTGGTGTATTATATCACTATTTGTATATTTTTCGCAAATTTTGTTGGTATACCTAAGGAATATTAGCGCACTGTTTACATGACAGTTCACACCATTTTGTGGGTGTTAACTTACACTTGTTTATGATACTGTGTACACGTTCGTTTCATAATAGCAACGTTCAGTGTAGGTAGTGTAATATTATAGATTATTATGAATACTTGTGTGCGTATTTGCTAACATAGGAAACAGAGTTGGCCACGGTTAATACAATGTCTTGGCTCTTCAGTTTGCATTTTGCACAGTCACCGTTTCCATTCTCGTGTTGAATGTTCTTCAGAGAGACTCTCTCTCTCTCTCTCTCTCTCTCTCTCTCTCTCTCTCTCTCTCTCTCTCTCTCTCTCTCTCTCAAACTTGAATAATTTCTTTTTGTGTTTGTTCCGACGGGAATATAGGCCTCTCGGTAGGCCTACGAATCACTTGACCATGTCTATGGCTTTGCCCAAGATCGTTGAGTAAATTTTGGTTATTCTCAATGATTTTTCTTTCTTTCTTTGCTTTGTGAAAGAGTAATCATAGTTCTTATAATAATACCATGATGTATTTAATTCATTAACACTTAAAATCTGTGTGGGTGGTTCGGCAGGAATGGCTTTTCAAGCCACTTGATTATTGTCAATATTCCATTTTAGCTGTTATTTGTGGGTTACGTGAACGTATTTTTTCAGTGCCTCTGCGGGTTAAATAGCCTAAAGTACTCGTCATTTAAGAGAGAAAAATAACTTGCCATTAATTTCAAGGCCCCCTTGTTGTTTCTGTAGTATGAAATATTTTAATATAAACAGTTTAACTGACCTGGTAGTAAAGATGCTGGTAGTGTGGAAAATTGATCCGCTTTGGCTATCCCTTGGGCTACCCATACTGTCCAGTGACACTGGCTGCGTGAGGGGACCAAAATTGTTGTTTTTGGTCAGGCCTTTTAAATGCTCCCGCTGACCACTTGTCAGCGAAACAGGTTTGGCAGCGGCGGCCAAAAATTATGCCATATCTATTTGCTTTTATGAAAATAAAATAGGTTTGTATGGAAAATACGTGGTCAAATATGTTTTCGATGTTATACCTTTAAATGAATAATAATTTATTTTAAATATCACTTGCGCAGGCTCTAATAAGGCAAAAGTTTTAATCATAACAATGAGATGTTTGACACAGCATGATTTTAATATTATTTATATATATATATATATATATATATATATATATATATATATATATATATATATATATGTGTGTGTGTGTGTGTGTGTGTGTATGTATATATAGTATATGTCACATTTAACATGAATCTCAGTTGTAATTTGTACACGGCTGGTTTTATAGTCCTGTGCTTAATAATGTCACTGATGAAAATAGCTATTAATCCAAGTTCTGGCAACGTTGGTGGTGTAATGGTAACATGTTAATTTAGAAAGATGCTGCTACAGTATCGTATTTAAAGGAAAATAATTAAAAAAGAATGTGTGTGAAAATACTCATATGCCTGTTATAATAATCACATTGTGTAATTAACTTCGTGCGTTAACAAGAAAGTTGCCTGATAGGCCAATGTCCGAAAGACTTTGGAAAGAGTTGCATAGATGTGTATGAAGGGAGATTATCAGTCTGTCCATCTCACCGGTTTAAAGGAATTTCATTTAAACTTGGTGCAAAGGGAGACCATTGTGCATAGATATGTATAAAAGTGATTGTCTGTGCCACTTACCTTTTCATTGTAATTCCTACAATTTATAGAATTTCAAATTACAGTACTATAAATGTAGACAATCTTGCCTAGATGTGCATTAAAGATGATCATGAAATTAGAGTATGACATTGTCAGTTGTGTTCCATTTAATCCTGTTTCAGTTCAACAATACACATCACTGTCTTAAAATTTATTATTAAGTGATAATGTAAATTGATTAATTTTCTTTTTATTGCAGGTGAATGTTCGCGTCACCACCATGGACGCGGAACTTGAGTTCGCGATCCAACCCAACACAACTGGCAAGCAGTTATTTGACCAGGTTGTGAAGACAATAGGTCTGAGAGAGATATGGTTCTTTGGACTTCAGTACACCGATTCCAAGGGATACTCTACGTGGCTTAAGCTCAATAAAAGAGTGAGTACAGCACATCAAACATTTTATTCCCTTACTAATAGCAATGCTTTGGTTGAATGCTAATGCTAGTACAGTATAGTAGTTTATATTAAAGCCCCAGCTGGCAAGGATAAGTACATTTTATGCCACACTGCATAAGTCAGATTAGTAACTTTTTCATATGCCCTTGGGTATCCCTTTTGTAATTGACTTCCATAGTTTTGATGGGATGGAGAGTTAGTTTGATATACTATACTGTAGTTGCCTCTTCAATACAACTTATATTTGATTATTTTATATTGAAGTACCTTATGAAGGCATTGTAACTTTTGTTTTTTGGTGTGATTTTCCTAATCACTTTGTTATTGATGATAAATGTAAAAAATCTCAGCTTTATTTTATTGGTAGAGTCAATCTTTTTTTCATTTTTTCACTTCAATTTTCTTTTAGTTTTTGTGCTCTTGCAGCCTAGAATCCAGTATAACCATAAATTGAGTTATTCCACAAGTAAAAATACTTTTCTTGGTCATTCCATATGTACTTCTGTTTAGCATTTTAGACTGATTTTTAAATCAAAGTCATATATTTTTCTTGATTTAAGTAACATGCAGCAAAACCAGCACATTGTAGGAACTTGTAGTGCTAAATCAATACGAGGTACTTTTCCATTATATGATGAAAGGTGATGTTTGTACCCTTGAAGAGTTTGATGCTTCTGCAGAATATGCAAATTTCTCATTATCGACTATTTTTTTCAAAAGTAATGGCGGCATTAATGAGAGTCAAGTCACTATTGTCACTGTCATGCTTCAATGTGCCCAGAGGCTTCCAGTGCTTAAAATGATTTGTTGCCCGCTTCATTATATGGTGTAGCATTATTTTATGTAATATACTTATTTTTTGTGTGTTGCATTTGCTAATGATAATATGTCTTGATTTAGGAAGGGCTGATGCATTGTGCATTGAATGATTAGTCTTGGAATCTTGCATAGACTTTTTTGTTGAGAAGAGGTTGTGTTGTATAATTATGTATTTTCTTTTCTGTCTTTGATCATCTTTAAGGGAGACCCATTATTGAAAGTAAGAATTGAGTGACAGGTATAGTAATGGGCATGTTGTATAGATGTGTTGGATGTTGTGTTTAAATTAGAATTTAATTAGTTGATCATGTTTAACTTTGTATTATTTTTTGCCTGTCCATGGACACGTTACAGATGTTTTATCTTCCCTTCTCCTTTGGACTTTAGGTATATGCACCCCATCTGTTGAAGGTCTGTGTTGAGTTTCAGAATAATTCATTGTATAATCTTGCTTTCTTATGAGATGAACCTTATTCCCTTCTTGCAAAGTGTATGGCTGTCTTTGCCTGAATATAGCTTGAAAATTGGTTTCACTAGCACAGTGTGTTAGTTACTTATTTCTCTGTTAAAGATGATAATGCCTGAGGGATATTCAGTCTTCTGTTTGAAGGGGAATGTTGAATGCCCCTAATTTTTTATGGTTTGAAATTAGTTTTGACTTAGCTTTATAGTTTCTTTGAACACTCATGTCGTTTGTGAAATATTAATCCTTAGTTTGCAGCTATATGCTTTCATTCACAATTACTCCCTTGGGATGGAAAGTGATAATTTTTAGAAGGTACGTTTGTATGATTATGTACTGATTGGGGCTGTGCATTTCAAGCAGTATATAGTACTTTTCAAAATTTGAAAGGTGTCATGTAATTAGGCAATTATCAATTGATAAAGCAAAATTCTTTTTCACAGATAGGTTAGCTTAGACATCTTAGCTTATCATAGGTATGGTATTATTGCCAATACTGATACAGTTCTTAAGAAAGCTAAGCAGAGTACTGTAGTTTTCTTTAGTTTCCACAAGGAAAACAAACATAGAGACTGAGAATGTCCTGGAAAGATTATTTGAAGCCTTGAGCGCAGCATAATCATTTGGAAAAAATAGGGTAGTTTTGAGTGTTGAAGTAAATCTGACAAAGGAGTCATATGATGATGATAGACAAAGAGTGCGGTAAGTGAACCACAGAATGAAGTAAAGTGATACGAGCAAGAATAATTTTGAAAAGGTAACTAATGCAACTAGGGGAAATGTGAAATATGGTTATTGTGAAACAACCAGTGAAAATTTCCTCAACATGGTATTGTATTCCAGCCTTGGCATGGAAGTGGATTAAGAGAGGAAAAGAGAGTTTCATATTCATTTTTCCTTATAAAGTCGAAAGGTGGAAATACAATCAAAAGTTAAGTAAGATACATATAAACATTTTTGTCTCGGTGGGTAATGGTACAATATTGTGTTAAGAATTTTGTGTAAGTAGGATGTGGATCATTTTTTAACAATTTAAGTGAGAGTAGATTTCCTAAAAGCTGAGGAAGTTTTAACACATTGGGCAAGGGGGGAATTATATTGCTTCCAGATGTCATAAAATCTGGTGTAAGTACCTATTTCAAACCAAGTAGCACATAACATGATTTGTAAATAGATCAGTAGAACCTTTAGGAATATGGGTACCGTCAGGGCATATCATTCTTACCAGTTTCCTTGGAAGTATTTACCTGAACAGTTTCAAATAGCATATAGTCTGCAAAAAAAGGAGCCATGGGGAAGCTTTTTTTTTTAGAAGAGGTTGTAGTTATGACGGCAAGGTAACTATTCAAAGAAGTTAATAAACAAAAAGTTTCAGAATTCCTCAAAAGATAAGCATATTGTTCAGTCAGCATGAGGAAGAATTTTATTTGGTGGTTACAGGCAAAGTCAAGAGGTTCTCTAAGAAAGTGCTTGGGTATGTTCTATCCTTGTTGTTTATTATGTGATGAATCATTGGAGATAACTGAAAATTGAAGCAACCATGTGGTACTCTATTGATAGTACCAACAACCTATTGCGTTGCAAGAACAGATCAACATCATTGTAAGCTGTAGGGGAAAAGAGGAACATACGATTTATCACTGTAAAACTAAGGTCTTAAAATGTTCAGTAATAAACTATAATGGTGTTTTGTTGCGTTGCTGTTATAGAATGGATTAGATTCTCCTAAACTTTAAGATTCTTTGAGAAATGGAAGCAGAGCACTTTGGGGGCATGCTCTCATTGACTAGGTCACAAATCCACCTTTGTTCAAACTAAAAGTAAGGTTGGTTTTAGTATGTGGTTGCAAAGGTACACCCTTTAATAACAAAGCTTTGGAAAGAATATGGGTATGAGACATCTTGTTGGTAGATAGATATTTAATGTAGAGTGTACCTGATTGGATACTGTAAGGCAAAATAAAACAGATGTTAACAAGTGAGCTAGGTAACGATATGACTTGCAAGAGATGTCATAAGTTTGCATAGGCCTTGGGTTGTTTGAATATCTGGTTATACTGTAAAGTTGTATGTTTTAAGGTCAGTCATATTCAGTTACAGAAGAATAGAGACTGATAAGTGTACTATTCATAGAAATAAGTAAAATCTGTTAGGTAGATGCAAAGTCCAGAATAGTAGATAAAATAATGAGAAGAGTGCATCTTAGGAGAAACTAAACAATGTAGTGTACTATACTAAAATTCATACTCTGTGGTTTGTCAATTTAAGTATTATATTCTGGTATTTGTTTAATGTTTAAAAGGAAGAGCCATTTATAGTTTTGGAGGTTTGATTTATTTCAGTACTAAGCTTTCCTCACTTTTTGCTAAAACTTGAAACTCATTCTTTTTGAGACATCCATTCCATTTAGTGTTTATTCGTCTGTCATAAAGATTAACAGATTAACACTTAACACTGCCTATGCCCTCATTTAACCTATTGAAGTAACCTTTCTGAAGCTAAAGTTCACCCAGCATCCTCATTATAAATTTCTTTGCATATTAATATTAATGTTAAAGATTTTTTATATCAGTTTTCATGCCTTATATTACGATATTTCATCTCTGAACCTTCTTGTCAAAGAACCTATTTGCCGTGTTAGATTTTCAGTTTAAAAATTCTTTGACCAATGATATAAAACTTGTCTCAAATTGTTGTCTTCCAGTTCTTTAGCTGCCCCTTGCATTTCATGTATGAGAAGTTTTTTTTTCTTCCCCTTTTGGCTATGATTTCAAGCATTGCTTAGAAGCCGAGATGCCACTAAAATCATTGAGAACCTGAATAACAAGAAAATTCTGAATGTACATTGGCATTGTCTAGTTTAGGGATTTACCATAGATTCCCCATTCCTTAGCAGGGCTTGTCTAATCCAAGAACTCTGTAGTACAGCATTGTGTTCCCCTAGTTAAACTTCAATTTTATTCAAACATCATCAAAATGCTTGTACCCTTATTTAACGCTTTGCCTTTTTCACACTACCAGCAGCACATTAAAGGACATGATGGTTTGGCAGAATTTTCTGGGTTGTCTAGAGCAATTTTCTAAAGCTGGGTGGAACAACATCTGATGTTGTACAATAAGTAATTTGGAGGTAGTGTTGATGCTGATTCAGTTGCCTCATGAGGCTTGGTCAGAATTGTACCCTCTTTAAAAGACTGTTCTACTTAATAGATTTGTGTAATGTGAAAGTTGTTCTTTGTCATATGTAAGTGTTATGAAACATATATAAATTCCTTAGGAATGTGATTTATGTCAGGAAACCAAGAGTACCAAATATTATTGAAGGCTAGTGTTGTTTGTCTTCTATTTTTTGTCCCTAGAATAATAATGTGTATGGGATGTACTTTTCAGTTTAAGATAGCTGAAAGTTTTGTGTTGGATAAATCTATAATGAAATAGACTGTGAAGGATATAATGTCCTCAAATTCTAGCATCAGTTATAATAAGCGTTATAGTATACATAAGTTAAATTTTGGTCTAACAATTATCTTCGCCAACAGAGTGTACTCTGGCGTGTTTGCTACTACATGTGGAGATTTCCAAGGACTAAGTTCAAAACAAAGTTTAATGTGCATTTGGTAAGGGTAGCTAATCATTCAGATCTCGCTTTTTGGGGAGACTACAGGCTTTGTAGGATTCGAGGTAGAGTGTAAAATTTATTGAAAGTTGCTGCACCCCGTTCCTCAGTGGCTTTGGTTGTAAGTTGTTGATGGTGTTTTATGCTCATTTTGTATGTATTAGCAGTAGAATCCACATTAAAATAAAAATTCAAGTACACTGATAAAACCTATTCCTTTTGTGTAAAAAAAGTATGCATAGATTAAAAAATGGCTAATCTTTAGGTTTTTCTTCAGGTATATTTTAATATTTCACAGCAAATCCATAGGGCTTAAGAGCTTAGGATGTGGAATTTGTTTCTTATAGCTATAGAACTACCATTTTTTGTCATATACCAGGGACCTCAATTCTCAGTGGTAATAGAGATATTTTAATAGTTGTTTGCACACAAGCTTAAAGAAAATACAAAAATTATATTTCATGCTTATTTCAGGTTATTTGCTACATGGGTTCCTACATACTCAGGGTGTTTTGTCTTGAGAGCTCCACCATAAACATCAGATGTTAGCTTTTTCAGATTTTGATGACAAAATACCATCCTGTTTCTGACCGTTGAGATTCTAGCAACATAAAACTCTGTGATCTTTAGGAAAATGGAAAAATTCTTCATTAATCTTTTATGCATACATCGTGTATGTGACCCATCTAGTATAAGGAAAACACCATAAAAACCAATATTTAATTAATTAAAGAGTGAATTGTTGCCAAAAGAGAGTCTGATAGAAGGTTTATATAGTACGGACAAAATTGGCCCGGGGCCAAAGTCTGAAAGCTTTAGTATTGCAATTTTTTTATCTCTTTTCTGTTTTTTATCATTTATGAATATTTTTAGTCTTATAAATTATAGTACTATATTGATTTTAGACATTTTTAGTAGTCTTTCATTAGATACTTAAAATATATACCACTCATGACTTTATTTCTTTTTGACACATTTCTTTTTAAAGGTAGCCGAAAAATCTATGCTATTAGAAACTGCCTTTTTTTATTTCTATATTATTGTTTAGGAAATTATTTACAGTAGTATACTGTATACCCTATGTCAAAACTACAGTATAGCATATAAGGGTTGTTGGTTTTGCCTCTATAGTTTGTTCAACATTCTAAGATCGCTAGGCTGGGGCCAGGAAAAGAATACAGAGTTGCCAGATCTATTTATCCTTTTAAATCTCACCCTTGAGGTTAATCCCTTGTTTATGGCTTTACCTAAGATCTGTCATTTACTGTACTTCGCTTTCTAAAGAAACGAGTAATTTTTGGTTATTCTTAATGAATTTCTGTTCTTTGTGTGCTTTTTGGAAATAATTATCATAGTTCTTATAATAATACCATAATGTGTTTAATGCATTAACACTTAAAATTTGTGTGGGTGGTTCAGCAGGAATGGTTTTTCAAGTCATTTGGTTATTGTCCATATTCCATATTAGAATTTATTTATGGTTACATGACTGTGTTTTCAGTGCCTCTGCAGGTTAAATAAGCTACTTATCATTTAGGAGAGAAAAATAAATTACCATTAATTACAGGGCATCCTTGTTGTTTCGTTAATATGAAAAATTTTGAAATGTTATAAACAGTTTACTTGACCTGGGAGTTAAGATGTTGGCTGTGGGGAGATTGATCTGCTTTGGCCATCCCTTGGGCTATCAATACTGTCCAGTGACTGGCTGCTTGATATGACCACCGTTGTTATTGTTTTAGATCGAGCTGGCCATATAAATGACCTTGCTGACCACGTGTCAGGGAAACTGAGGTTTGGCAGCGGCGGCCAAAAATTATGCTGTCTCTGTTTTTTTGAAGATAAATTGGACTTGTACTGCAAATATGTGAAGTCTAATATGTTTCGAAGTTATCTTTAAATGAATAACATTTTTTTTTTTAAATTTCACTTGAACAAGCTCTAAAAAGGCAAAACTTTTATTCATAACGAGACGTTTGACACTGCTGTATTCTTTTCCTGGCCCCACCCCAGCAATCTTAGAATGTTGAACAGACTGTAGTGGTGTTATGTTTGATCTTCATAAGTGCTGTTCTATTGAACTGGGTTAGTGAGGCTTTAAAAATGGTAAAATTTTACTGACGGGTGAGTGTGTGCTGTGATATTCAGTCTGAGATTTCATCAAAACAAATTCTGAATAAGCCACCTTTATTTTTACATGTAGGTTCAATTTAGGAAATCGACACACGTTCAACAGAAATTTTATTTTTTTAAGCCTTGAGATAATAGCCTTTATTTTATCTACTGGGCAGGTGGAAATTACTTAACCCAAGACATATTAGATCTCAACTTCTTCAGGTGTGTGGAAAAAGTTTAATAGCACTATGTATTTAAAGGTTTTTTTTCTGTGTCAGTGCCTTTTTAGGAGTCATTTGATTTTTCTTAATTAGGTTGAAGGGTCTTTTTGTGTTTGTAATTTTGATGTTCATTTTCATCCTTTGTAGTTGAGCTTTGGGTTTTCAATTGTTTTTCCCCACTGTTTTGGTGAAACGTAGATAATAGTAACAAAATTATATTTCAGAGTTGTAAAATGGATGTGTCAGTAGGTGAGAAAGTCATTTACAGATGTGTGGTGTCAGTTGAAGTCCTAAATATCTTGTCATTATTATAAGTGAATGGATTATTATATGAGACTACTTCAACAAGCAGTAGTAACTCACAACTCTTTCACTTTACTAGAGTTGGTTGTATTTGTTCATTGTTTATTGAATTTAGAGAAAGTTGTAATTCAAGAATTTTCAAAATATTTTTTACTAGTTTTATTGGTTGTATATGATTCTTGAAGCTCAGTAACAGTGTATCCAGTTTTTTCATTGTTAACTTTGGCTGGTTTGCTGCTAAAGACAGTGTCATAGTTAAAGTAGTGCACTTTGGTAGAATGATAGTTAGCTGTATTATCCTAAACTTTCTTACTGTTTCATTACAGAAAAGAGCTTAGAAATTACCTGCAGTTCAGTGATTTTGGTTTGATAAAGGAGGGACTTTATAATTGTATTTGAATTACAGAAAGATGTTTAATCATGATGGGTGCAATTTTTCCCCCATGTATGTGAAAATCAATATGCATAGGTTTTGTGCTGCTACTAAAATTATGGATTTTTTTTATGTATAGAGTTTCTGTTGAGTTATTTTTTTAAAATTGAGTGGTAGGTGGCAAAAGAGAAGCAACAGCTTCATATCTCCTGTAGGTTTGGGCCAAAATTACTTATGTCATGAATCTTTTGAAAGTTGTACTAGATTTGAGAAGTTCGACAGTATTGTCAGTATGTTTGTTCAGATTATAGTGATGTCCAACAAACATTTTAACTAATAATTCAAGTATGTGTAGTGTTGGAAGAATGTAACCAAAGAATTTTTCTGCACCAGGTGTTATCACAAGACGTAAAGAAGGAAACACCTCTACAGTTCAAATTCCGAGCCAAATTCTACCCAGAAGATGTGTCAGAAGAAATTATTCAAGATATCACTTTGGTAAGGATGTATTCATATGCTACAGCATCCTCATTCGAATTTTATATTTCGTTGCAGTGTTTTGGTTAGGAACAGTGGCCATAACCAGTACATGATGATTTGTGGATTTTTGTATTACATTCATTCTGTTTTTTTCTGATTTGGGCTAACTGAGTTTTCCATCATTTCAGCGCTTATTTTATTTGCAAGTCAAAAATGCCATCCTTTCCGATGAAATCTACTGCCCTCCAGAAACATCTGTATTATTGGCATCATATGCAGTACAAGCAAAATATGGTGACCACAGTCCTGATTTCCACAAACCAGGGTTCCTCTCCAATGACCGCCTCCTCCCACAGCGTGTTATGGATCAACATAAACTCACTCGAGATGATTGGGAAGGAAGAATTATCACATGGTATCATGAGCACAAGGGCATGCTTAGGTATGTATTATTAGTGTTTAATGCCAAGATTGAAGTTAAAATTAGATCAATTTTAGACAGGTAATGATAGCTACTGTGCTGGTTTTGAGAATGATGGCTAATTTATTGGTTTTGATTTGATTAAGTGGAAGCTGTTATGGCTTGAAGCTTGTTGGTGTTATGATTTAGTTTGTTTCTTGGATTGGTTGGTTTGGTATAGAAATTGGCGACCAAAATTTAATGGGTCAGTGAATCTTGGTACCAGACAGGTACCAAGTCCTTATTTATTAAATGAGGTTTTAATAAAAAAAAAAAGTTCTTGGAAACAAAGTAATTTGGAGGGTTCTGATAACCATAATTAGCTGTAATTTTCTGTGTCCAATTACCAAGATAATTAGTTTCTGAAGTATTGTGTATGGGGGAAGAATAGCCAAGAAACCACTTACTTGAGTGATAGTGCACATGTTCACCAATGTCTTATTGGTAGTAAGGAACTGTTGGATTCATTCTTTGTGTGTTTATCAAACAATTTAAAGTTAGGGGACTGGGAGGAGGACAAGTATTGTGATTAGTGGGTTTGTTTTGGTTCTGTTTTTCTTCCTAAAAGCTTCAGTTGTTACATGACAAATTCATCAGTCATAAATAGGCTAAATCATTAATTAGGTGATAGGAGCAAAGACTCATGCAAGCTTTGATGGGTTGAGGAGCACTTGCGGGACAGAAGGTCAGGAACCAATTCCAAAAAATCCCATTTGTAACTTGTGAATCACTCCTTTGCAAAAAAGATGAACAACGGCACATAACCTTTAATGTGGGACATAGCAGCTTGTAGCCTTTTAACCCATGTCTCATTCATGAGTGATGGTGATCTGTGCTGAGTTGGAAAGAGTTAGAGCAATACAGTGCATATTTTGCTTGAGGAATAACACTACCTTTCATGAATAAATGGACCCAGTGGGTGCCTCCCCATCCCTTTGTGAGTAGTCTCTCAAGTGGACGTTAACAAAATGGATTGACTTCCATTTATGATCCTGGAATTCTAACATGTCTGATAACTATAAAAATCTGGAGTGCCCTGATTTTGTGACAGTCACTCTTGCACTTTGATGACCTTTTGCAACCAGTAAAAAAATCATTTTTGTTGAGGCGTGTCCTTCCTGGTGCTTAGTTGACAGGAAGAGTTTGGGGTGATCCTTCTCGGGTCTGGTCAGGCAGAGTAATGCAGGGAAAGCTGGCCTAAGTAGTTTTTGTTGAAGAGACCTGTTCAGGTAATGGGACCTAATTATTCCCAAAAACCCATTCAAGCCAAGAGGAAGTTTCCTGGTATTCCTGCGGAAATGTTTCAGCAAAGTGTTGGAATGGAGTAGATGAAGAGCTAAAGAATATAATTTCACAAAGTTCTAGCTATGTTCTGTAATAAAATGCTGGTAAACAGTCTTCCTTTAGGGGGAGGAGTCACTGGGAAAAGGTTTGTGACCACAGAATAATAGGACATATAAAAGTCATTTGACTTACTGGGAGGGGAGCTTGTGATTTCAATTAATTGACTGAAGGATGATGTCTAGACAATGTAAGTGATGATGTCTAGACAACGTAAATGGGTCATAAGAACTAGAATTCTTTAAGTAAATATGAAAATAAAAGTGTCATCAGTACAGCCGAGGGAGCTGCAAAAGATGATATAAGGCTACAAGCAGTAGGTGAAAGAATTTTCCATATCCGTGAAGGCTATAACAGGAGGCTCACTGAAACTTTTATAGGAGTGATGGAGTTGTAGGCAGTCCACTTTTTGTGGGAATGAACACAACCTTTATTGGAGGATGAAACATTAAGGTAGAAATTACTGAAGCTAGAACTGTTCATGGAATAGATGGGTTTTTCTGAAGAGACCACTTTATGTAATGACAGAGAAGAACAGAATCATGCACTTATTAGGTCTGGGATGCAATCATATTTGCACCCAAATTTGTGTACCACCAGTAGTTTTAGACAAAAAAAAAGAAGAAAAAGAAAGAAGAAGCAGCAGCAGCAGCTTTAATAGCAGTCATGGCAGAAAGAAAGGGCTGGGATGAAAGTAGAGTTCCATGTTCTGGGGGCCAATGCAGTAGCAGGAAACTTGTTTTGGAATGTGGCATGTGTCATTAATTTTTTCAACTGTTTATGTTGCCATACATTTATTATTAATAGTATGGCACAGTATGCAGTTGTCTTTATATATCGTTGGTACATTTTAATTTGAAATTAGATTTCATGTCTTTTGTACTGAAATTTTATATGTGAAGAATGGATGTTGTAACAGGGTAATCATAATGAGCAAGGACTCTTGGTTTTATAATTTAATTTTATTGCATATTTTAATGTCATGATCAGAGCATGTTTTATCTCTATTGGGGCTGAATTTCAGAGAGGATGCAATGATGGAATATCTTAAACTGGCACAAGATTTGGAAATGTATGGTGTCAATTACTTTGACATTAAGAACAAAAAAGGAACAGAACTTTGGCTTGGTGTTGATGCTCTTGGTCTCAATATTTATGAGAAGGACGACAAGTAAGTATTTTAATTATTATGTTTTTACGTTTTTGTTATCATAAGGTCATTTTTTTGTACAGTATTGGTGGTACAGTAATTTGAATTGTATTCAGAGGATTTGCAAATGTTGTAACAGTGATTGTTGTTTTACTGGACAATGTTATGAGTTATCTTTTTGTACAAAATAAGTACTGCTTGTGTATATTTTGGTTTACACATTATAATTGGAGCTGTTAATTACTGATTACCAATTGTTTCAGGCTCACTCCAAAGATTGGCTTCCCATGGTCAGAAATTAGAAACATTTCCTTCAACGACAGGAAATTTGTTATCAAACCCATTGACAAGAAAGCACCAGATTTTGTTTTCTTTGCACCACGATTGCGTATCAACAAACGCATTCTTGCTTTGTGCATGGGCAACCATGAGCTGTACATGAGACGCAGAAAGCCTGACACCATTGAAGTTCAACAAATGAAGGCACAAGCAAGGGAGGAGAAGTTAGCTAAACAGCAAGAACGGTAATGTAATCCAGTTACAGTATGTAGAGGAATGCTGAATTTTCTCACTTTTGTTTGAAATGAAGATAGTAAATATCCAAAAAATAGATTGTTATATTGAACTTTGAGAGCTGTGAATATGATTTGATAAATACACCTAGTGCATATGAATAATTGTAGGTTGCTATTGAAGTGGTAAAAAGAAATTTCATATTGTTTGCTGTGTGTTGAAAGTATGCATTTTCTGAAATGCTGTCACTTCCATATTTGGATTGCTCTTTTAAAACTGCTTTAAGGTGTCATATCAAATGAATCTCGAAACCATTCTTAAAAGGCATTATTATTGGTTGTACCTAAGAATTGTAGAAAGAAGGAATTGGATCAAACACTCAAGAGAGATATATTTAAGAATTCTCCACATTAATCACCCTCCATTTTGACAAAAAAATTGATGATAGAATAATTGCTGATTTATTCAGTAATAAACTATAATATAGGAAAAGGAGATTAGAATAAAATGTGATTGGTTACTAACAGTTGCTTTCAAATTACCGTATCCTCAGCTGGTGATTCTCACGGATAAATTACATTATTGAATACTGTAACTTACATGTTGAATTTGTTTGATCTCTAAGAGCAAGGTGTGAAATTGTATACTAGTTGTTGGTCTTATTTAAAATAAGAGGGATATCAGATGTTCAGCATGTTGCTAATATTTTAAGGCATCATGTTTGGTTCTCATGGCCTGTATTTTATAAATGCAGAGAAAAGTTGGCTCGTGAAATAGCCTTACGTGAAGAAGCAGAGCGAAAGCAGAAAGACTATGAAGAAAGGTTGAAATCAATGCAGGAGGAGATGGAGAGGCGTCAGAAGGAATTGTTAGATGCTCAAGAAACCATCCGCCGCTTAGAGGAACAACTCAAGCAGTTACAGGCTGCCAAGGAAGAGTTAGAACACAAGCAGACAGAATTGCACGAGATGATGGTACGTCTAGAACAAGCAAAGGAAATGGAAGCAGAAGAAAAACAAAAGTTGGAAGACGAGATCCGTGCCAAGCAGGATGAGGTTAACCGAATACAAGAAGAAGTTAGTCAGAAGGACGAAGAAACTAGAAAACTTCAGGTGAGATGCCTTCAATTTTCATTCATTAAGGTCTGCTGCTCCCTTAATAAGTTTAAGAATTTACATGTAAGTGCTATAATTCGGTTTGGTAGGCATGGATTCTTTTTCTTTTTGTGGAATTCAGCCTGTTGATTTGGTGATTTGAGCCCATTTACTATTTTTCATAGTAAATCCTGATAAGTTAGTTAAGGTGTATGTCACTGAATTGTGTTAAGTACATAACCTTATGACTAGATTTTTTCCTAGCCAGGGGAAGTAGACTTTTTAAGTTGTATTTTTATGATAAATTGTCTTGTTAATTTTTTAGAAGTTAAAATGAGAAACCTTATATTAGTGTTCAGTCAACTTTATGAAATGAACTTTTTTTTAGGGTTGGTGCTCATAATTTTTTTGAAGTATTGCAGCTGTGTTATGTAACAGTAGTCAGACAAAAATAGCATAAAAGATTCATCATTATGTATGAAAAATTGCTTGTTAGCTATTGGTTTAGTAAATTCTCTAGTTTATCTACGATTATGCAATGCAAGTAGTCACTGTAGTCCTAGTTGTACATCTTTGTCCTATACTAGTGAGCCAAATCTGTTGGAAATACCATGTAAGATGGTAAATGTATCCTTAGTTTTTGTTGTGTTATATGTGTTTCATTAATGAAAATATCTCTTTAAGATGCTGAAACTGCAGCTGAAAAAAGGCCAGCCACGGGTAGGCGTAGGTGGTAAGGTAACCAGGAGTGATCACATGATGGCCTGCTTTTTGATTATGAGTTTGATTTAAGGCACCCTTTAACTCTTGAATAACCTTCTAAAGTGGGATGGCATTAGGAACAGTCCTTAGTCCAGAAGGAGACTTACCATTTGCAGACACAAGCTGAAAAAAGTGTTTTAAGGCTTACTTAATGTTCAGTTGCAAATGAATATACAGATGTAACCTTAAATATTGACTTGTGTCGTATTCTTCATAATGATGAGCCATCATGATTCCGTTCATTACCCTCCTTTCCCATCCTGTGTGAAATTAGAGTTTATTTTGATGTTTTTGATTTTTCATAATTTTTGCATGGCAAAATTTCCAAAAGATTGTTGTTTAACAGAATAATCATTTCGGGTGGAGCAGTTAAGCCCACCCATATCTGGGAGTGAAAAGTATTTGAAAGAAAAAGGAGAGAGTATTATTACTCAAGTTGAAAGTAGAAGTATTACTTGAGTATTTTATTGATGGAGAATACTTAAATCTATGTGTTTTTGGTAATTTAGGCGATGTGCAAATTAAAAAGCCTTAGTTATAGGTAAATGTATACAAAGGCAAAGCAATGTCCAAATATTCACCAACTTGTTAAATTTATTGTAAGGATTTTATGTAGTTAAAAATTTTTATTAAGGGAAAATTCAGAATTTATTTGGGAAAGGTAGGGACCCAGGGACCCTGCAAGGAAAGCAGAGGTGATCAAGATCCCCCATATCAGGGAAAAATGGGATAATTATCAGAAGTATAAAATAATTTATTGTTTTTGTTTCAAAGTTACTTTGCACCAGCAATACTTTAATGTATGGTTAATAGTAAACTAGCGTAGTGTATGAAATTTAAATGCACTGACTGTATTTTAAAATATATTTAAAGGTAATTTGAGAAGCTTTAAAATGGTACCATAGTTGATGGAAGTCATAAAATATAGGTTTGCTCTGATATGTAGGTTTTGTGATGTTTAGTCCGAATTTCAAAGCATGAATGCACTAACGAAAAAGTTAGTAGTTAAACTTTGGAATTTACAGCATTCAATGATTTAAAGGTAAAAAGATCTATGAGGGTTTGGCAGCTGTTGATTTGGAATTTTTTTGGTATTGGTTTAAATTGTTTTACCATGAATGGTGCATGTGCATACCTGAGCATGGTCAAGTATGTTTAGTTGCAAGATATTTTAGTTTTAAGAAAATTTAGGTACAGTACTAATGCTTAGTTAGAAGGTAGTGCAGAAAAATGTGCTTCAAGATCGGTAATGTGAAGGAAGTTTGTATCATTATTAAGGAACAGTATAATAGTGGTTGAATTCCAGATAACATTTTTTCCTTATCTTATTGTATTGATTCTTATCTGTTCTGTTTTTTTTTTTTTACCTTGGTTTGTTTTTTAGAGGAAATAAAAGCTGCTAGGGGTGTAATTTAGATTACGGGGAATATAGGTAGAAATATTTTCATTCTCAAAGGGGAGTTTAAATGTTGTAGAGCATTATCAGGTACCAGAATTCATCTGGTATGGGATATACATCTGACTAAAAAAATGGTTCAGAAAGGAATAAGAAACAACTCATAGTTAGATCCCAAAGTCACCAAGTGGAAAATTAATTTGATGTTGACAACTAGGATTTTAATTGTGACTTGTGATTTTCAGAATGAAGTGGAAGAGGCCCGCCGTAAACAGGAGGAAGCAACTGCTGCTTTATTAGCAGCTTCTTCTACACCTAATCATCATCACGTTGCTGAGCAAGAAGACACAGAAGAGAACGACGATATCCCCAATGGAGATATTTCCAAAGATCTCTATACTGGTGATGAAGTTATTGAAGATCCTATTGAGGAGAGGAGGACGCTTGCTGAACGCAACGAACGACTTCAGAACCAACTGAAGGTATGTCATGTTGATATTTAGATTTTTCAGTTATCATAACAAGAGTTTGTCAGGGCATGTGAATGGTCAGATACTGTGCATATCTACCTCAATTTATAAAAATCTCTCTCTCTCTCTCTCTCTCTCTCTCTCTCTCTCTCTCTCTCTCTCTCTCTCTCTCTCTCAACCTGTTAATAATTGTTACTCTAAAACCTGTTAATAATTGTTACTCTGTGTAAATCAGTCAAGTTACTGATAAAGATAGAGCTCTTCTTGTGATCAAACTTCAGTCAACAGTAGCTGCCTTCCCCAGGTAAGTATAGGTACAGTATATGAAATATGCCAGATAATGGGAACACTTCATCTCCTACATTCCAAGGCTGGTAAAATATGAAAGAATGAGGAGAGAATCATCATAGATATAAAGGTATACAGGACATATCAATGTAAAGAAGTATAAGTTGAAACAACTTACATGAGTAGCATCAGATTTATTTTATGAATAGACATATTTGACCTTTCCTTTCACATGTATTGTTGATCATTGTAATAAGTCATGGTAATTGAAAACATTTATTTTACTGAGCTGTTTGTCCAGGATCCTTTTATAAAGAATATGTAATTTTCATGTGCTGTAAGTAAAAACTAGTAATAAATTTGAGTAGGTATTTTTCAAATTGACATAATTTCAATATTGCATTTATGTCTCTTTGTGTGAGGATAATGCTTATCGCTGTGCCGTATGCTGCTCAAGGGTTTTTACAGCATCCAATTAGCACAGTTGCGTTGCACTCTGCTTTGTATTGTGTATCCATTCTCTTTGGCCTTTTTTCATAGTTTACCATTGTCCTCATTTTTATATTCCATTTTATTTCAAATTTAAGAAGGTAGTTGAAGAGGGTGTAAAGAAGGAAAGAAAGGGGATGCATAGAATTTGGAAGAAGAGAGAGTATTGATGTCAAGGACTCAAATTGCAGTCAAAACACTGCAGTAATTTTCAACAATGAGATTAAATTATTGTTAAGACTAAGAGAAATGGCATTGTATTTTAAGAATTACCTATGATATATTTCCAGGCTTTGAAACATGATCTTGAGAGTACAAGAGATACAGAGAAGGAAACTACGATGGACAAAATTCACAAGGAAAATGTTCGACAGGGAAGAGATAAATATAAAACTTTGAGGGAGATCCGCAAAGGCAACACAAAACGACGAGTGGATCAGTTCGAAAACTTGTAATAATATGCCATAGAGTCACTACACTCTTCTGTTGAAGACCATCCTTATTTCCTTGTCCTATTTTCCTGGTATATTTTTCTCTGCCATTATGTGAATTGGTTATTTTTGAATCTCATTGTTTATACACATTCACATTTTAGGCAAATGACTTTAAAACCTTTCATGTAATTAAAATATAAATTTACTAACTTTTGTTATAATCTCAGAATTGATTTTAGGGAAAAACTGATTTTAAACTCCTAATGTCATTGTATAGTTTTCATATAAGGAATCAAAAATAATGTGCATTACGTATACATATACTTACGAACAATGTGATATGGACCACTCAGATGGTGCTGGACCATGCAAAGGACATTTTAGAACAACTTCATATACTGTCATCATCAAGTTGGAATAGTCGTATTTCCATTCCTGTCGATGCGCCGACTCAAAAAGTCCTTCAGGTTTGAGTAGCCGCCTACTTCTTCATTCAGAAGTAACACAGTTTCTTAACTGTGCTGATATGTGCCCTAAGCTATGTTTCTTGCAGTTACTAGTAAAGAGAGAAGTTAGGTAGATTTTTACACAAAAAAGATGCTGTGGGCAGCGAGAGTACAGTAAGGCCAAGCATTGTTATGGTGATTGTATATATATGTTGGTTGATGGGTAGTCTATTTTGAATATTGAAATTTGTATTCATACCATCTAGGTATAGGCCCCCTGTTTAGTGTTGTACAGGTAATACTACTACAAGATCTGATGCACTGGTATAGATCTGATATGTTTATAGCTTATATATATATTGTATTATTTGTAGGAGGGGTGGGGGGTGAAACAAATGTTTTTTTGTCATTAAATATGGGAATCTTCTCAGCATTGCAATATCTTCTGTGATTAAAGACATAATCATTGATAATTTGATTGGTTGTTTTGTCTCCTGTAACTTTTTTTATCATGGATTCTTTAAAGGAATGTCAAGCAGATCATTTTTTTTTCTATAATTTGATCTAAATAGGGAAAGTTAACTGTGATTATCCTTTGGCTATTGCTGAGGGGAAAAAAAGGATTATTTTCTTACTCTATTGGTAAGCTAAATATAAACGACAAGAAGACATTTAGATACCAGGATCTACCAATTCAACGATGCTTTAGTGCTTTTTTTTTTATTGTTTCAATTCCTCAGAACAAAAATGCAAAAATGATGTTTAAACTAAATAAAAGTAAGCTGCCAGTGCCTATGCAAGAGCCTTCATCTTTTTCTGTCCTCCTTATGTCTTCCTGCATGTGCTTGTTTGTTATGTCTGAAAAGGACTTCATATTTTTTTTATGTAAATAGATAGATATATTTATCTGTTTCCCCAAAAATCTAAAAATTCTTTTTATACCTTTGAAGGTGCTTGAAATCAAATTGATTCATGCCAAACTGTGAGTAGGTTATAAAACATTGACGAATACTTATTGTTTTGAGTTACAGTACTAGTATTATAGAGTTCACCAAAATACACAATTATTTTGCAGTTAATGTGACAAACCTTTATAACAGGTATACTTTGCTTATATGTTGTGTATTTTATATGGAGAGCTTCAAATCAAAGTTATTAGAAAAAATTCTTATAACCAATAAAGTGTGTCTTGCTGTTTATAGATATCTATAAACTTTGGTATCTGGTTTACATTTTATAAAGGTGATAGCTTTTATACAACTTATTTTTTATACACTTGTTTTCAAAAATGGCAAAATATTTAAGTTGTTGAATGTAGAAAATATATTGATTTTTTGGAAAATTTGGCAAGATAAACAGGCAATGCAGGGTGACGCTGTAGATATGGCTATCTTTTGGGGTGTTGAATCTTCACAGCCATACACTGCTGTGTTTGTGGTGTTTCAAGCCTTGGTAGCTCTATCTAATAACCTAGCCTTTGATATGGAAAAATATTATACATTGATGAAATAATTATAAGTCATTTTTGAATAAATATAAAAGAAAATTGTCCTTTTTTAACCTTTGATAATAATTTGGTTAGGTAAAAATGTAGCATGTGTTATCCAAGTCCATTACCTCTATAGTATAATAGTTTTTAAGTTTCACTTA
>NC_089746.1:21052760-21095260 GCF_040412425.1 Macrobrachium rosenbergii
CAGACGTTCGTTATAGATTAAGCCAATCTTGTGCTGGCACAGACTTGTTCAACCTAGGGCAGCACATAACACTAAACAGTTCTCAGACGCTGTGAAAGCGCTAGCATACTTCGGCTCGTCAAGTACAGCACAGGTTCTATAATAATTCAGCTGTATTGCTCGACATTTTCGTAGCAGATGAGGTTCTCAGACATTTCTAATGTTTAACTCCAATGTATAGAATTAAGTAATTTATTTTCTCTGTATTACGTTTCTTCATCTTGACAGTGGTTTCATATGGAATGTTTGAATCGGAATTTAATCAAACTAATGTATTTAGCCTCTAGGGTAACGTCCTGAAATTGTGACAATGAATTCATTATCACAATATAAAAAAGCTGACCCTTCATGAAGTATTTTTGGGGGGACTGAGGAGCCAAGTTACTGAGCAAGAATTGAGAATGGGGGAGGTGAAAAGTATTTCACAAAAAATTGACAATATTTCACTGTCAAAAGATATTCAATAAAATTCTTAATTATGTTATTCTTTTCTGGACCCATTCATAGGTTTTTCCCAAGTTTTAGAAATATGAAGGAGGGTTGCAACTCTGTTAAGTATCAGAAAATGCAACCGTGAATCTTAAAAGGTTGTCAGGATAACAATTCAACAAGCTTCATCCTAAGTTCATTAACAATCCTTGTTTGCTAATCTACTATTATAGCTATTATTTTCTTTGCCCCGTCGAAACTCGGCGTTGATGACCATAGGGTTGTTATGACAGCTTCTAGAATAAAATCAGTCAACGCGTGATTTGCCAGGTTTAGCTGCCGGAAGGAGAGAAGGAGAATACTAAGGTTATTTAACTGAGCAAAGAAGAATTAAACATTTTGCTGCTTTATTAGAAGGACATTAATACACTTTCTGCAGATATGATAGAAATTCTCATTCCTTCAATTAAGAGATGTTTGTGTGCTTCATTGCATATTTTCAAACTGGTAGCATGTTTATAAAAACTTATATAAGATAAAATTGCAATTACCTGATCGATAATTAGATAAAGAGTTAAAACTTAATGCATTTAGTATACTTATGAAAATGAAATGGCAAACTGCTATTGTGTTAAATAGTGATCCCGTTCGAAAAATTGTCAACACATGACGTCATGTAAGCTAATGACGTCACTTTACAAGGCCGAGAATAGCTGGAGAAAGCTGACACTAGTAATATCTTGTCCTCAAACGCCTAGATTATTAATTGTGGTAAGTTACTTTACTTGTTTTCGGCAACTTCTAGTAATAGGTAGTTGATGCACTTATTGTGAATGATCTAACATTGCTTATATTTTGGTAAATTAACATGTTAAGAGTAAGGTTCGAGTGGGAGGTCCTTGGCGCTGATTGGCTGGCGGCTCCCTCGAGCTCCTCCTCGACCAATGAGGACGAGGCAGGCACGAGGTCCTTTCACCCGGCGCCATATTAAGTGACACCTGCACTCTTCCCACCCGTATCTTTTAGCATTTAGGTCTCTCTTTACCCCGTCCCAACCACTACGTGCATCACTGAAGTGTATTATGGTCGGTTTCGAAGACTGAGTTCTGTCTGTCGCCCTTGAACCAATCCTCTTCAAGGTTACCGTGCTTGCCAGTGAAAGTGTTTGTCGCTCAAGGACAAGGAAAGTTAGCCTACCTGAAGTGGGTTGTTTGTGAGGCCCTTGCTCTCGGTTGTGTCTGTTTTATCTGCTCTTTTTCGTAATAGCTCGGGTAGCCTAGTCCAAAGTGAAGTTGTGGTTAAAACCATTGCCCACCCAAAGGTTTTAAGTTTCAGAAGACAGGCTTACCCTTGTTTGGTACCCAACGTAAGTTTACTGTTTTCATTTATGATTGGATAAGTTGAAAGTGATAAACCTGGGCTTATCATTCAGCAAATAAGAAGCCAAGTGGCTTAGGCTAGCAGGATTAACAATTTAGGCTACCCAAGGATTCATGGCCTAGTGTGTGTTGGGGCATGAGATGGTCTACTGAAAATTGTCATAGGGCTTGGTTGCCATTCTCTTTTATAGTTCAAAGCCTACAGGCTTAGGACAGGTAGGCAAGTTGTCCATCTGCTGTGAATTATGGAGCCGCAAAATAACAAACAGTCTCCTTCTCCATCGGGTTCAGAAGAGATGGAAAGTGACGGTGATAGTGAACAGGAAGACGAGTTAGAAAATGATAGATCGAGGGACTCTGATGGAGACAATGCTGAAGACAGTGATAAAGAGAATTCTGACAATTCAGATGATGATGATGATGATGATGATGAGGATGATGACGATGATGATGAGGATGAAAGTGAAGCCGAGGAAGGCATAGATGATTCTGAGACTCAGAAGACAGTGTCTAACAACTCCAGTTCTGATAAGAATAGTGAGACCCCATTTAAAGGGAGAAAAAGTTCTAGTGGATCGTATGATGACTCGCCAAAACTTAAGGAAGCCAAACCAAAGAACCTGACTAATGCTGACGTTGACTGCTACCCATTAGATGATTTACCCCTAGAGGTGATAACTACAGTAGAACCAACAAACTACTCCTATCCAGTTTTGAAAAATATGTCTAATGGTGTTTTGACTCATCGAAACATATTTACAGAACATGAACGTGCTGTGTTGAGAGATATTATTAATAAGTATAGAAACATTGTTGACACACGAAGTCGAACTCGTGAGATATATTTAGAAAAACAGAGTGTTTGGCAGCAGATTGTGGAAGAATACAATAGTACTGAAAATATTATGGTTCGCACAGAGAAGGAGCTTAGAAAATGCTGGGATAACATGAAATATAGGGCAAAACAAGCAGAAAAAGAAATGATGTTCAAGACTGAAAAGCTTGACATGAATTACGATGGGGTGGACCTTCACATTTTGGCGCAGCATGCAATTGAAGAGGCAGTCAAACTACAGCAGGGAGGGACATCAAAGTCAGACCAGGCAGATGCAACAGTGAAAGCAGAACCAGGTGTTGCTATTAAAATGGAACCTGTAGAGAACCATGATGCAGGTAATTATACTTGATATTTTTGTTTTTATGTAGTTTAGGCCAGTCTATCATGTTGTGTATAGCACCATTTACTTTTTAATTCAACTTTTGAAGTTATACAATTTTTTAAGAATCTTTGTTAAGCTGTGTCCAAGAATATAGAAGATAAAAACTAAACACATATACCCTATAAAATGGAGTTTTGAGGATTAAACAAAAGCTAACACAGGCTACTCACTGGATAAGATCCAATGCAGTGGTTAATACAGAAACAATTAAGGGAATATGATGTAATATATATTATTAAAAAACCAGGTCATTACAGTTGTTTTGGACTTAATTTCTGTTGTCTTATTATTAGGTAGGGTTAATGAAGCTTGATCTTAATGTCTTAATGTGCTAGCTAACTATTTTTGCATTAATGATCTTTGGCAACAAAGTTAAAATAAGCAATTGTAGAAAGATACTATGGAAAGTGAAATGCAGATGAAATAGCAAAATGGAAGTGTCCAAGAAGCACTTAGCCTGCCATTTTGTCAAAATAGGAGATATAGCTTAAATGACATTAAACTCAGAATACCCATAGTTTTAATTTCTGATTGTTGCTCCTGGTTCCCTGATCAAGTAGACATTGGTCTTTGAATATATGCCTGTGAGTATTGCTGTATTATACTTTGGGAAGGTTTGGTGTCCCCTCCCCCATCCAGTTTCTAGGATGTGATTTCCTTGGTTAAATTAGGTTGTAGGTTGTCCATTTCATGCGGTAACACTTTATTTAACATGATTTTTTTAATAGGGGTTAAAGTCGAAACAAGTTTGAAGTCCAGATTTTACATTCTTATGTCACAGTTTATTTCTTTGAAATTAAGATACTCTTTTCATGTGCATATTACAGTACAGTATATTAGATAATAACCCATGGTTCAGTATGGCAAGAGGTGGTGCTATATATGACTTATGGATGAAACTTAACTTTAAGATACTCAATAGTTTGTCAGTATATAAATGTAGAGTGTAATACTGTAATCAAAATAACGGTTGAGGTTAATGAAAAATATGCAATAAAAATGTGTCAGAATGCTTAGAGAAGTGAATATTGATAATAAAGCTATAGTCTTTTATGTTTGAAAAGTAGGTGTAGCTAGGAAAGGAGGCTGTCATGAAAAAATTGGATAGTTTTTCTCGACAATCCTTCACAACGTTCAGGATAAGCGAGAGGGAGTGGTAAGCAGGTGGCAGAGTTTGTGGTTCTCATTTTTCTGTAAATATGTTTTGAGTTTTTTTTTGTGTGTGTGTGTGTCCGGCAAGTTGCCTGTATTATCTGTATCAGGAATATCGGAGAGGCTCCTTTTTAAATAATTCAAGCGCATTCTTTGATAAATTAACCTATGTAGAAATTTTTGAAAGGGAATGGAGGTAACGACAAGACATGCAGGGGTGGTGATTTGTGTGTTTCTCGAGGGCATATCATTGAGATAAGCTGAGCACTCTCCAGGTCGTCACCTCCCCAGCCAAATTCTTCATTTTATAGTGAAGAGCCGGTTCCTTTAGTATGCTAAATTAATCCCTTCACATTTTGCCATCTGAGGCTTGATGTAGTTAATATTCAGTTAAAGTATAGCCTGATTATTTCAAAGTAAATTTTGTATAAAATTGTAAATTCCAGAAGCCATATTTTTTGAGTTTTGTGGAACTTTTTCGGAGTTGCTTTGTACCTGACCGCCCGGTCCTTGTGTGTTAATGTATGTTAAATTTAATTAGTCTATTTTTTTAAACAAAATTGTAAAACCCTGCCTGATCTTGATGGACCTTTGCTTCGATGATTGCTGATAGTGCCCTTCAGGCCTGATCATCCTAGTCCCATACCATCTGGGACTTAGAACCCTCCCAGTCGTGGGGAAAAATTCACGACAAAGGCAAATAGTGATATTGTCACCACATCCCATGTCATAAAAATTAATGCATATACTGTAAAGTTAAGTTAATGCCCCTGCTTTTTAGAGTAAAAAAAATTTGCTATAGAGTTGCATGAAGGACTTGCAAGATTGATGAGCCTTTGAATTGGACAGGAGTGACTGAGTACATGAAATATTTTAACTCCAGTAAACCCTCCGTATTCGCGGTCTCACGATTCTCGGACTCACCTATTCGCAGATTTCTCCATGGAACATATATAGGCTATATGCATTATTTGCTGAAAATTCACCCATTCATGGTATTTGTCACTGAGAAATATTCACCAATTACTGTATTTTCATCTCATTTTCATGATTAAATGCACTTTTTGTGATGAAACTATTAAAATACTCAGGTAGTGCTTAAGTTATGATAATTCACCTCATGATGATTCAATTTTGCAATGGGGTAAGCAGTTAATACCGATATGACAATATTTATAAAATATTTTTAAATTTCGCGTGGGCGGAGGCAGCGGCGTACAATCAGGACAGTGAGAGAAACCAAATTACAATAGACCAACTTTTTTTCCTCCATCTCTTTATCCCATCTTCTCGTTAAAAAAAGTAAAATAGAATGATAAAAGTATTGTTAGTAATGTTATACTCTTGCGTAAATGCGTATACTTACAGCCATAAACAACCAAACGAGAAACTGTTGTTTTACTTATCACCGAATCGGATAACAGCTGTTTTGCTTGTATTTCAACCATTGTATGGTAATATACAATTACTATAGTTATAGTACAAATGACATTAAGTAGAATAGGACTGATATATTTTTACATTTTACCCCTACTTGGTATGGATAAAATATCGGCAAGGAAATATACTGCTAAATTTAAGCTGCAAGTTGTAGCTGAAGCTGAGAAAACAATGTGCAAGCTGCTAATGACTATAAATTATCGTGCATCAGCAACATGGATGAAGCTTGACCGTGATTAAAATTGGAGAGAAAGTATTTTAATGAAAATTACTGGGCATGTAAGAACACATTACTGCTATTTTTACGCCGATAAACGATAAATATGTAAAGCTTGTATTATGATGAAATCAAGTGAAAATAGCAAACGGAATCTTGATTTTTTTTTACATAAAACAAATGCCCTAAATGGCCAACGTCATCTATTAACGAAAAAAATAGCTAAATAATTTCACAACGAGACATATTTAAGTTATATTTCGACTTAAAAACACTTTGTATCAGGAGATTCATTTATGCTAACTAGAAGCGAGAAAAGCGCTCTGAACTGAGTTAAATACGGCAAAATAAACTTACTGTAATCGATTTCCAAACCAAAACATTAATTGCCATGATTGCAGTTCATAATAGAAAAGCAATATAAGAATATATACAATATTATTGGATACAGCAAATTAAGGCATAACAATTTTAAAAATGATCCATGGAAAAGATGCATATTTGTTATGTTGTTTATATAATATGATATGTGAATACTGTATATAGTACAGTATAATGTAGGCTAGGCTACTATATATGTATATGATATACCATAGTGTAGGCTAAGCTAATTCTTGTTTGTTATTCAGTTTCTCTTTTTATTGAATTATCATAAATCACACTGCATGAACCTCCAGAATTAGCTGATAATAATTACTATACCGTGTATGTATAGAGTATACTTTATAGTGTAGGCTAGGCTACCATATTTGCATACATGGTATTGAATACCCTATTGTAGGCTAGGCTATATTTGAGATATGTTTTTTTAACAAACGATGGGTTTTTTGGAACCTAACCCCATCATAAGTAGGATAATACCTGTTTAATCATATTTAGTTTTTTTGTGTGTGTGAGCTATCAAAATAGGCAGTTCTGAGTGTTGTTAGAAGGGTTCTAAGTATTCGCTGGTTTTAGCTATTTGCGGGGTAGTGTGGTACGCATCCCCTGTGAATAGGGGGGGTTTACTGTAAATGGTTTGTGTGGAAGTGTGTTTGGTGTTCAGGTTATCATAGCCAAATGCCTAAATAGTAAAGTATGGAAATAATTATACTGTGAAGGAAAAATATACTGTTGAATCAAAACAATTGTATGTGAGTGCAGCAAAAATTCTGTGAATGCAGATGTTGGTTTTTCTCAGCTGACACTGTTTAAAGTGAAATTGTATGATTTGGTAGTTTTTTTTAAAGTACTGTGTGGGATTTTTTAAGTTTTGTGTGTTTGTCCTTACAGTATTTCACTCTGCATTTATTATCTTTGCTTTATTACATATTTTAGAATTTTATTTTGCAGCTTTTGCTTGATTAATTTGTACTGAATATATATATAAAACAAAAGACTGAAAAATGTAATTCTATTGTACTGTTTATTACTTTTATAGATGAAGATGATGTTGATAGTAATCCTGAGCTACCAGATGGAGAGAATAGCACTCCTGCTGATGAAGACAGGGAGCCAGCATTGAAGAGGGCTCGCCAGGAATCTCCTAAACTCTCTAGTCTCCTACTGGCAGCAACTCAGAAGCACTCCCCCTTCTCAAAGAAAAATGGAGGAAAGAGCAACCATAAGAAGAGTATCAATAAATTTTCTTATAATATTCCTGAATGTACGAAAGTTGTTCACATGAAGAAGAAAAGTAGCCAAGGTTCCACAAGTTCAGCTGCTGCTACAGGTCTTAATTCAGTCTCGGATCTTCCTGTTTCTATACTTCCAAAAGGCCTAGGGGCATGTCTGTCCATTACAAATATTCCTAATCCAGTAAGTGGTGCTAATCATATAAGTTCTAACTATAGTTATCAGCACAAAGATGTATCCCCTCCACTTCTGACATCTTCTATGCAACATTCTATGAAACCCATGCCCAGTTTAAGGAAAATGGTGCCAGGAAAACATCAAACAAATGGTAATTGTAAAAGTTTCAGTGGCAGGAGCTCAAAGAGACTTAGTTCTCATGGGATGAAGGATAAAACCCATAATTTGAATAACTCTATTAGTGTAAATATGGGGCAGAGTTCAAATACTCTAACCATTGCACAAAGTTCCAACACGCTAAACATTGGACAAAGTTCAAATGCTATGAATAGTGTAAGTAGCATGCATGGGATGAACAGCTTGATGTCCTCAGGATCTTTTACCTGTGACACTGACAAGAATGACTCCCCTGATAAGTTGCTCTCCATGAAACTAACTTCTCAACGACTTGAATTTGAGCGCAGAGAGCACGAACTGAAAATGAAACTCTTGGAGAAGGAACTACAGTCACAGACCTACCAGTCCCAGTACTGGGCACTAAAGTTAAAGTTGCTCCGTAGTGGGCGCGAAAGCAATGCCTTCAACTTGGCTGGTGCTACAAATGGTGATATTGATTAATGAGGTTGTTTGATAGGTGTGTGGTTTTTCTGTAGGTTGTGAATTTGTGATTTGTTGGAATTTTCCCTTTTTTCTATGTAAATATTTGAAGGATGGGATTTTCCCTCTTTTTTTTTATAAGTTTAGTCATACAACTGCATTTGTGAGGGCGTTTTTTATAGGGTGGGTTTTAGGTAGAATGCATTTGTTCATATCGTCATGGTTGTGTATTAAACAGGTATTTTACATGTCATGTGTTGTGAAATTTAAATTTCCGTGTTTAAGCTGTGTCGATGGTTGTAGTGTGTGTTGGATCTCAGATAGAGCCATGTAGCATTGTGTTTGAATATTTATTTATTTGCATACAGTATGTGTGATATTTAATTTTCAGGGTGATGTTTTTATTGCTTCAAGGAAACAGAGTATACATGATGACTTATTTTTTTGTTTTGGAGATGTAGCTGTAAATGCTGAGCACAACCGTTACTACTTTTGGAATGAGAGCTCAGTCAGCTTTATAACAGTTATTTTGCAAGGCATGTGTTTTTCAGCCATTAGTGTTTCTTTCATATGCCTCAGATTCAGATGTCTGATTGGTTTGTTTGGATTTTGGAACGATAAATTTACAGTAGGATTCTTTGGCCATTTGAGTTTCCCAAAAATGACAAGGGTTTAGATTTTGGGAATTTTTTCAGAAATGGCATCCACACTATTTACCCTATAGGAAAGTTATAGTTTATGCACAGTATTTGAAAATTCCCATAAGTCCTCATATAAACAGTTAAGTTATTTGTCAGTATAATCTGGTCTTAAAAGTAATAATTTGATGTTTCATGCAAAGCTTCTACAAATGTGGTGGTGTCTTTTTTTTTTATATCATACAGGGAAAGAAGTAATTTTTGCAAAAGCTCCAATAGCTTTCAGCCGCATATTTTTTTTTCACGTAATTTTGTCATTTCTTTAGTGTCATAATGTTGGGTTTTGTAATTTATACCATTTATAATATTTCGCTTGGAATTACTTATTTCTAGTCTGTAAATTCTTAGACCACTTTAAATTATCTATAAAATTCCATAAGTTTAGTAGTTTTTGTTAAGGTTAAAATGCAAGTTCAAAAGCTACACAAAGTGTCTAAGTGATAAAGTTCTAGAAGCATTGTTTTGTGAGTTAATAGTACCTTGTATAATGCCAGTGTTCTGTTGAATTTCAGTATTTGGATGGGTTCTCCGAGTGTATTCTGTAACTCGAGAGAGAGAAACAAAGGTATCACTGCTTTTAACCTACTTTCTCTTCCAAAACTTTTGATTTAGGGTGAACTAAATGAAACAAATAAAGAGAAGGGGGTTTAGGAAGAATGCAAAAAAGAAAAAATGTAAAAGATAATAATGGAATGTACTTAGGTGAACTGAAAATTTAGAAAAAGTCATTATATTGGAGTTAAGGAAGAGTGTTAGAAGATAAGTTATGGCATCTTACCCAAAATATTTGAGTAGTAGCTGGGGAGAGTCTCAGGAAATCGTGTCAAGAAGTAATAGCCTGGGTTACCGGAATGTTTGTGGAAGTACAGTACTCCAGGAACAAAATTTGTAAAACCTCTTTCATTTTTAAATTGATTTTATTATGATATATTTGGAATTAGTGGTGGGTTAACTTGTCTTAATCATCGAAAACAAGAGGTTTGTTGTTTTCTATGTACCATGGTAAATAAATGGCTATTGTATTGAAAGATGGTATACAGATATTAAACCCTCTGATTTAGATTCTGTACTCTTCAAAATTTTCACCATCTTTTCCCTTGTAAATTAACGAAGTCTGGACTGTCGGAATACTGAAATTCAGCTTATAAATATACTGTACCGTGATTTTAAAAAAACTGTGTTTTTTACAATGATATTCTCTAAGAACTTTTATAAATAGTTTTTATGTATAGATCTGATGGTGTCTTTGTGCAAAAAGAGAGTTGCACAGATAGTATTTTGTGTAACAGTTGCTTAGATGTTTTCAGTGTTTTGTATTGCTTGGCCTCACTGATGTTCAGAAAGTCTGAAGTGGTTGAATTTTATATTAGGCTGGTCGGTATATTGTTGTGGATAAATGTATAGCTTTCAGTAATTCTGCTGTGTAACTGTCTTGAATGTATGCTTCCTTTTTATTTATTGCAAAACTTTTCAGTGCTAAGTACTGCCATTGTTAACTTATTAATGTAGGATTAATCTATTTATTACTGTGCTGATTTTGAAATATGAAGTTACTTAGACAGGCATGAGATATAAAATACACTGCTTATATAAAATAATCTAATTATTTAGCTTTTGAGTGATCTTTTAATATTAATATATGGTTGCTAGCATATTGAACCATGGGACATTTTCCATATGTTTGGAATTAGATGTTGCTGCAGGGCAACAGCGATTATAGTAATGCTTAATAGTAAGTTGCTAAATCAGGTTGCAATGTTAAATTATTTTTGATATATTTGTACAGTTCTAAGTATGGGTGGCCTGGGGAAATATTTTATATATATTAATTTTATTGTTTGAAGTTTTTCCCACCAATAAGTTTAGTATAATTTGTGAATAATTAGTTGCAAATCTAAGTCCTGTATGACTGACTGAAATCTAGGTGTTTATATCAAGTTTGTAATTTATTTCCAGTTTTCAAACAATTGATATAAATTGGTTAGGTGAAAGGGCATGCTGATTTCACTTGGCATTCATAGTGGAATTATTTTTTTATCTGTTTCATTGTCAGTAAGTGAAAGGATTAGACTTCTGTATATTGTCTTATTTCTTTGTTGTTTATTGCTGTTATTTGCATCTGGATAGCCATTTTCTTCCATGCGTTATTTTGCAGTGTGTTTTTTTTTCTGTTCTGTCAGTATAATAAGAAACTCGAGGATGCTTTTCTCTCATAGAGTGAATCCCAACTTTTAGTTGCCATATAGGAAAAGACTATTTCTTAGTGTGTAGCAGTTTTGTACCAAGAACCTTTTTTCATATTAAGTAGTGTTAATTTGGGTATGTAATTAGGTTGTCGTTACTTTATTGTCATAAAAATTTTAGACTTCAAGTACAAGATCACAATTAAATAGTGATTTGAAAGAGAATGGAACTGACAGGTACTCCCAGTACTGTATTGGCAGGGAACTTTCTAGAGGCTTGCCTGTTAAAAAAATTGTCAAATTTATTAGTTAACATTTCTGAATACTGTACAGCTCAAAGAAGGATGCAGTATACTGCACCTAGCAATTTTATTAATGACAGTGGGTTGGTACACTACTTGCATCAGACTTATTTTTTTTAAAGTAAAACCAGCTTATAGTTTGCAGTGTTTATTGTGGATTTATGTTGACGAGAATGATCAATGCTTTAATGGATGCTTATTGCCATTCAGTGCATTTTCAGTTGCTGTTCACATTCATTTCTGCAAGGGTTACCATTGATCCTTTGATGAGTTTATGATTTCTCTCATATTTAAGTTACTGTTTATGGCTAGGATCATCGTTGAATTATTACTGATGAGGCTTCTTTAGGTTTTAAGGTCTCTTTATTTATGAGGTTTTCACTATTTATGGGATTTTGGTGTTTGGGGTGCTACAGTACAGTTTGGGCTTTCTCCTGACAAGTGTTCTGATGGGTTGTGGAGTTTTTTATTTTATTCCTCAGGTTAAATAGAAGCAATTGTGTTTGTATTGAGTGTGAAACAGGAACTGATATGTTGTTTTGAGGGTGAAACAGGAACTGATATGTCATAGAAATAGAAAGTACTGTTAGGAGGATTTTCTTGCTATGGTGTCTTTTTGTTTAGTTTCTGAAGAGGCTTATCTCATAATTATTGAAAGAGATTTTTCTGTTCTTAGGTAAATGCAGATCACAATAATTTCCTTGGATTTTCACGTAATGAAAACAGGAAGTAGACAATCCAAAATTACTAAATGCAGTATTAGTCTACTAAGGTGGTATCACTTGTGCTCGAGTGAAGGCAAGCTTTATCACAGTTAAAGGTCTTTTGGTTAATTTGTTTTAGCAAATATTCATGTCATTATTTGTGAGTTATAATAATTACCACGCAACTACAGGTTTTGGATTTTATCTGGATTTGAACCACATGCTTAGCTGAAATGTCTTTTCTCATTGAAGTATGTTTTTTTTTTTTTTAGTTCACCTTTTGTATTTACAGAGCACAACAAATTTTGTCTTTACTTTACCACCTTCCATCAGTAAAATCAACCAAAAGCTTTATATCTGTTTTACAGCATACGCTGTTTACGTGAATTTTTAGCTGATATAGCATTAATATTCCTGCCAGAAATTATTTAACTAGAACCACCATTCTAATGGGAAGAGTATGAGAGAAAATGAGGCACAGTTGGTCATTAACCATCAGACTGATATGAGTTGGTATAGGATATTTTCCTCTGTGTGTATAACTACTGGACAGTACTTCCTAAAACTCAGTAGTCCAGCCACTTGGCAGTTTGTTTGTCCATCAGCGTTAGCTGTATCTTCCATGAAGCTTCTCGCCAACCAGGATGCATCTCTGTCTACAAATATTTTTCCTTTTTTCATTAATCTTATTTGTTTATTGCCACGTTGTTGGCCTTACATTGAAGTAGTGCCTGATATTCTCTGTAACCAGTATCTTGCCTAGTTCATTCACCAGCTGTCATAGAAATGTGGACACTTGTCAATGCAAGCGTTCAGTCTTGAAACAACTCGTTCTCTTCTTATATTTGCTGGTAAACTAGTGAATGTTTTTCTTCACATTATTTATTTTAACTTTCACTTCTTGGAATATAACAGACTTCTTGTGTTTTTACTTTCAAGCTGGTGTCATAGTACATGTTCACTTCTGATGTCCTTAGTATTCGGCTTGCTGGCCATGAAGTTTCATAGTTACCAGTCTATCTTTTGATAAAATTTTTCCCAATTCAATTCAGGAGAAATTTTTGTTTCTTCTTTCTCATCCAAGTTTATAAAGCATCTTCAGAATGTTATATACATTATTTCTTTTTAGTACATCTGAAATCTACAACATTCTAAACATGTTTGACATTGCCTTCTTGACTCCAGATCTAAAGTATTTTTCATAGTTGCTGTGTCTGCCTTGTTGCAAGATTTCCTTGCTCCAGTGGGAACTGTTGGTACTTCCATGTAGTTCATATCAGTCTTGGATGGTTGATGTAAAACACTAAGTTATGGGTTGTCATGCCAAGAAGGCATAAAACTTGAATTTTCAAGTTGCTTATGATTATCTTTTTTTTTTATGTGATAACTTGTATTATTTGATACTTTACCAGGAAGTACTTACATGATGTGTGGTTCCATTGAAGTTAACTGGTAAAATATTTGATAATTCATGATATGTTTTCATTTAAGATGAAACAAACTATCAGATTTGAGGATAAAATTCTACCTTTTTCTTTTGTGTATGTCTTAGCATATTGTTATAAATGTAAAAACCATTTAGAATGCATATCATTTTTGAATGATTTTAAGTGTATTTTTAACAACAAAATATGATTCACACATAAGAGAACAGTATTATTGTATCCTCAGTCTTTATAGAATGTGAATTTTATCTTCGTTATCAAATTCATTGGTACCCAACAAAAGTTGTGTGGTACATGAAGGCTTTTTGCCCAAATTTTTATCAGTTTAAGATGTATATTGATATGAAGCATCTATGCTGATTTACTACTGTAGCTTCAGCATAATGATAATAAATGATGGTAGCTTTTCACCTTGTGGTTGATGTTTTTCCGGGGAATTGTCTTTTTTTTTTATTGTGTTGTGAAATGGAAGACAGGTATGTTTGTATGCTGAAAGTTAGTATTGTGTGGGAGTTTGTATTCAGGATTATTTGGGGCAAATCAGATGATTGGTTTGTATTTTTGATCTCACAGTGGTGTGTTCTTCATGGTAACTTGGTGTTTTTAGGATTAACCTGTGTTACTTAGTAACCAATGTAGGGTTATCCTGAAATTTGAATTTGTTAGTTTAAAATTTAGGACTAACTTCCGTAAATTTAAGTGTGTTTTTCGTTTTGTTCCTTTTGATATGCAGGTTTTGTCATTTCTCTCTCTCCCTCAATATTTTGTGGAGTTTTTTCTTGACCAGTAGGATTGGGAAACTCATTGTTCTGTGAAAAGATGATACTCAAAAGGACAGAGTAGCTAACACTTCACTTAGTTGTGGTTTTACCATTAGTCTGCTGCTATTAAAATATATTAAATTGAAAAGTTTTATATAAGTAACTTACCAAGTAATTACATAGCTATAGTTTCTAACTAGTACAGCCGGCTAAAATTTGGAATTCACGGTAGCATTTTTTTTTTTTTTTTTTTTTGTGTGTGTGTGTGTAGGTAGTTAACCCTGCCCACTTTTGGGGAAGAGAAGAACAACTCAGCAAAGAGCCTCAATTTGTTTCTCCCAGCTTACGACGAAGGTTGTGAGCTTTCAGCTAATTTTGGAATTTGTTTGCTTTACTGGTTGTTGGTTTGAGACAGATAGGTGAAGTATTCTTTTTCCTTTTGGTAGCCTTCGGCAGTTTAGCAGTGATAGGTTTTCTTAGAAGACTGAAGTGTTTTCATGATTTTGACTTGATTCACTATTGAGACTTTTTTTCAATATAAGACTTTTTTGGTAGTCGACTTGTTCGTTGACCAAGTCCGATGGAAGCACATCTAGTACTCATTATTGTAGCAAAGGCTGCAATATGAGATTGACTTCAGCTAAGTATGATTCACATACCATTTGTGTGAATTGCAGGGGTCAAGCCTGTTCTGTAGAATTAACTTGTGCTGAATGTGTAGACTGGGATTCAAAACAGTGGAAAGTATTAAATTTTCATCTATCTAAATTTGAAAGGGACAGGAAGAGAAAAACAACAGTTAGGAATGTTAATAAGACTACAGTTAGTCAAGAATTTGCTAGGTCTTCTAGTAGCATTGATGTTCCTATTGTATCTGTTCCTTTAATATCCCCTATTCCCAGTTCTCTAGCTGTACCACCTGATCTTGTACCTGGCTCCTGCCCTTCTGACCCCAATGCCATTGCCAATCTTGAGTCAAAATTTGATGCAGGTTCAGGTTGATTGTGAATATTATGGCCCAGTTAGGGACTTCACTCCTATCCTTTATGGACCAAGCAAGTCAAGTGAGTGTTAATAGCGCTAGTGAAGTGTTGGTGGAGGAGGTGGCTGCCCATCCTGCTGATTCTCCTAGGCCAAGGTCCCTGGCACACCCCTGAACCTGGGAGAAGCCATACCGGAGGCCCAAGGGAGATCGGTGGTGTCTGCCCATGGGTAGTCTGCCCCTCAGTCGCACCTGTAATCAAGTCCCAGGGCGCAACAGACAGCCAGTGAAAAGGCGTCCTTTCAGAAAGACGAGTTCAAAGGCGTGTGGCCCTGAACATAGGCGCCAATGGTGTTTCAATGACGAGTCAGTGCCATTGAAAAGACCCGCAGTGGATGTAGCCCGCACTACTCGGGTGCCTTGCAAGAAAGTCAGGGATTTGGTGCCTTCCTGCAGGTTTTGGGATAGCCCAGAGCGTTTCTCGCCAGTGTGTTTGGATGAAGAACGTCCGTTTTTCATCTCGATCCATTAGGAATCCTTCAACTAAGGTTTTCTCAAGAAGGTGAAGACCATGTCCTCCTTGCTCCAGTAGGTGCCAGGCTCTTGTTTTGGGAAAGGTTTAGGAAAGGTGGGGTGAGAAAGGAGCGGAGCAGTGGATTGTAGAAGTCCTAAGGGAGGGCAACTCTATCCCGTTCAGGGAAAAACCTCCATTAGTCAAGAAGCCCATCGTCTTGACAGCCTACTCTGTAGGCGCAGAGAGGTTCTCAGCCCTCTTGGAGGAAGTTTCCTCCCTCCTCAAGAAGAGGGCAATAGAGTTAGTCAAGGATGTGAGCTTGGAGGGATTCTACATTCATCTCTATGTAGTCCCCAAGTCTTCAGGAGGGTGGACACTGGTCCTGGACATCAGTGCTCTGAATGTTTTTGTTCAGAAAACAAAATTCAGAATAGAGACAAATCAGTCTATTCTATCGTCCATTCACCAAGGAGACTGGATGGTCTGAATAGACATGCAGGATGCATAATTCCACGTCCCCATATACCCGGACTCAAGGAAGTACCTGAGATTTGTTTTCCAGGAACTGGTCTTCCAGTTTTGAGCTCTGTGTTTCAGACTTTCGACACCCCCTCAGGTATTCACTTGCGTTCTTGACCCCCTTGCAGGATGGCTCCATCTCATGGGCATCAACATCTCACTCTACTTGGATGACTGGCGCCTTCGCTAACTGATGAAAGAACAATGAACAGAGACCTTGGAGGACCCTTCTAGCCCAGAACCTAGGTCTATTAATCAGTCTTCAAAAGTCCCAGCTGGTTCTGTCTTCAGGAGATGGGGATGACACTGAACTCTCAGGTTTTTCGAGGTTTTCCGTCCCCCAAGAGAGTGGAGTCTTGTCTATGAATGGTAGACAAGTTCCTCTCCCTTCACACCTGCTCAGCCAACAAATGGATGAGTCTCCTCGGAACTTTCACCTCCATAGAGCGGTTCGTTTCCCTGGGGAGGTTTCAGATGAGTCTCCTCCATTTCTTCCTCAGAGTCAGCTGGGACAAGAAAAGTTTTTCCTGTGACCCAGGAGATCAAGAGGCACCTGCTTTGGTGGAGGTCCAAAGACAAGTTGCTGGAAGGGAAGTCCCTACTCACTCAGAGCCCTGACCTAAACTTGACATGGGCTGGGGAGCTCTCCTGGGAGATTAAGAAGTCTCCAGGATATGGTCACCGGAGCAGAAAAAGTGGCATGTAAATGTAAAAGAGTTAAAGGCGATTCACTTGGGGTTACAAGCCTTTGCATTAGAGGTATTCGGCAAGACGGTGGTGGTCCACTCGGACAATACCACAGCCCTGTTTTATATAAGCAAGCAAGGAGGAACATATTCTTTTTCCCTCTGCGAAGCAGGTAGGGATCACCTCCTCCTCCTCCTCTGGGCAAACTGGAATCAGAAGAGAGTAGTGACCAGATTCTTCCAAGGCAGACGGAATGCCTTGGCAGACCAGCTGAGCAGACACAATCAAGTCATCCCCACGGAGTGGACTTTAGATCCACTTGTGTGTCTAGACCTGTGAAACTGTGGGGAAGACCTACTCTAGACCTCTTCGTGACTTCCAGAAACCATCGTCTCCCTCTGTTTTGTTCACCAGTTCCTGATACCTTAGCATGGGCGACGGATGCCATTCTACAGGACTGGTCGAACAAACACCTGTATGCCTTCCCTCCATTCGGCATGATAAGAGAAGTCCTGAAAAAGCTCCAATCCCACCAGAATGTGTCAATGACATTGATAGCCCATTTTTACCCCTAAGAGAGTGGTTCCCTGATCTCCTGGGACTTCTAGTAGATTTCCCAAGACTTCTACCACAAAAGCATAATCTTCAGGGACAACCCCACTTTAGAGGTTTCATCGAGGGTTGTCCACTCTAGCTCTGACAGGTTACAGACTGTCAAGAAACTCCTCAGAGCTAGAGGATTTTCAAAAGCACCTGCAGAAGTTATTTAGAAATTTAAATGTCAGTCATCCAGTAACGTGTGCCAGAACAAGTTGTTCTATCTTTCGCACTTAGTGCATAAGAAATGGCATCTCTTCTTCTCATACTACTGGAACAGAAGTCGTGGATTTTCTGTTATTCTGAGGACCTCTAGATGTTTGTCTGCTTCCACTATTAAAGGCTGTAGGGCCATGCTCAGCTCTTTTTGGCTTAGGGGCCTGGACCTATCTGCAGATCAGGACCTATCCAATCTTATTAGATCATTTGACACCTGTTAGCAGAGGAATACGGAGCTAGTGTCGTGGAATGTAGATGCAGTACTTTTGTTCTTATACTTTTAGATTCTTTGTGAAGAGCGAGACTCCATCCAAACCCTGGCCTCATTCTTTTAGCATCAAGAATTTAGTAGAAGTGTTAAATGCAAAGGATGAAGAGAGAGCGCTTTGCCCTGTGAGGGCTTTAAATTTTATCTACGTAGAACCGAGAAGATACGAGGACCTTCCAGTTGTCTGTGGTGTTTGGTCAAAGACCCCTCTCGACCCTTTTTGTAGAACGCCCTTTCCTTCTTCTTAAGGGACCTCTTTTGTGAAGCTCATTCTCAGATTGGAGAGGAATTATTTCCTGCTTTTAAAGTCAGAGCTCCCGAAATCAGAGCTGTAGCTACATTGTTAGCTTTTAAATACAACCCCTCTCTTCCATTCTCCAAGTGACATATTGGAAATGCAAGTCAGTCTGTGTCCCATTACTTACGGGAAGTTGAAACTGTTTTTAATAATTGCAGTACCCTAAGTCCGTTATTGATGGCTGCCATGATGTTGGGGGAGGAAGTGTAGGAAGCATCCCTTCCATCCATAATCTCTCTGCCTTGAATTAGGGTGTTGAGTCTTAGGAGAGCCTGGGGGTAGTATGTACTTGGATGCCCACCAGTGTTTAGTGGATGGGTGGTGGCATTTTTAATTTTACAATGTAGTAGGGAGCAGTTTTGTTTGTCTTGTTGCTTTTGTGATGGTACTGCACCTTGGGCAGGGGCAATTTTTTATGCTTTACTGGTGTTCGGAAATGTCGTTTGCTGCAAAGCTCCCTCTTATGTAGCAGGTGCTCCACGGCTATACCACCATGTTGCTACTGGTTAAGATGAGCGCCAACCAGAGGCTGTATTTTCCTGCAGCAGCTCTCTTACCAAGTAAGGAAACAACAAGCATTGTATCAGTGCTGGCAATTTTTTCTGTTCTCAAATTCATTACATGTACTATTGTTTTTGGGTAGAGTACTGTATATCCATGTATCCCAGTTCCTCTTAATGTGGGAATCAGCTATGTAATTACTTGGTAAGTTACATATATATATAAATGACATTTTTATAATAAAATAAAGTTTTATATATACTTACCAAGTAATTACAGAATGGTATCTCTCCCTCCTTCCCTTGCATGGACATAAGGGCAAACAAATTGAGGCTCTTTGCTGAGTTGTTTCTCTTTTCCTTGAAAGTGAGTGGGGTTAACTACCTACGGCAAAACAAAAGATTGCTACCGCGAATTTCAAATTTTAACTGCTGTACTATTTAGAAACTATAGCTATGTAATTACTTGGTAAGTATATATAAAACTTTATTTTTTATTAAAAAATTAGTGTCATTTTATTATAAAAATGTCATTTTGTTGGGTTATATTCCCCATATTGATAATTTTGTCAAATCCATTTAATAAATAACCCTCCATTTTTGAAACAGTACTAATAAATGGCTTTCTTGTAATATATCAGCGTTGTAAGAGGTTTAGCTGTGAGTTTATACCCAAATAAGTAATGTACAGTAGTATGTAAGTTTAATGGTTGTGAAGTTGTTGGAGTCCAAGGGAAGGGTTATGAGTTTAACATAGAATAGACCATTGTTTATGTGCCTCAGTTTTGTTTTGCACATGGTTTTTCACTTCGTCATGAGTTTTTTTTTTTTTTTTTTTTTTTCTCTAGTTTCTTTGTAGTAAGACTTGGAGTTCAAGGGTGCTTATTAACTCTGTTGATTTATGTGCCTTTCGTAGAGAATGAGATTTTATTTTAAAATTTAGTTTATACTGTATAAATCTGGTAGGTGTGTATCCTTTTAGAGTGATACTTTTATGATCTCTATTGGGTGAGTTTTTGTGCTTACGATTTCAAGTGTACCTAAATTTCATTTTGTTTTCAAAAGTATCTAAAGGTAATTTTTTGGAACTGAATTTTGTTATATAAATAAAAGTTAAGGTAATGGCATGTAGCACCATGTTTTTAAACATTTAAAACAGTTTTGACTTTGTCTTGGCAATTTTAATTTTGATAACGAACTACTGCTTCCATTACATGAGTGCAAGCATTGTATGTACATTAGTTAGACTTAGAGTGATAGCACAGTGAATTAGGAAGCAAATTTTGTTGTTAATTATGGTAAATTTTGTCTTGTATACACTATTTGGAATACAAGCTATTCAGAGAATGTTTTTGGAGAGATGAAATTCCAGAATGTTTTTGGAGAAGATGAAATTCCATCATTCTGCTCTAAAGGTCATGTGAAGATTTGTTTGAAATTCCTAGATGCATTATCTTTTAACATCTATTTTTGTACTATGAAATAAAAACCCTTTTCTTAAGGTTTATAACTTGCTACCTATACATTGCTGAGTTTTCTTCCTAAAAGGAAAATAAACTACTTGTATATGTACCTGTGCACAAGAGTTGCTACAGAACATAAATGTGTACTCTGCATTGTGTATCAATTACCTTGTAAGAAGCCCTATTTTTAATCAATTTTTCATGTACTGAATGTGTGATTTATTTATGGGTTGCTGAACCTACTGGTTAAAACTTAAGGTGTTATTGGTAAAAACGTACGGTGTTATTAATAGTGGATTACTAAACAAAATATTTTTTAATCTCCTGGTGTTGTCTTAAAAATGTATTTACATGCTGGATAAATTGGATCCATGAAATTCATAGAGGTTGCATTTAAATCTCCATATACCTTTTCCCTGATCAAATAAAAAAACCTTTTGTGAACTGAAGGCTAAAATTGACACCGCTGTTGTCCTCAAGTAGTTGGTGCGTAAGTGAATTGTTTTTATGTCACTATGAATGTTTATGGCACATTTAAATGTTTGTGTACAATAGTGATGAGCATGTTTATAGATATCTACTGGTAAAGAAAAAGTTATGTACTTCACAATATGCACATTCTCTGATTTACAAAAGTTCATTGTTATTTGCTGTGGATGTGAGGGGAGCATATATTTTTAAGAACTTTTATTAAATACCAGTATATTATTTATCAAACCATTATTGTTGTATGACCTTTCCCTTGGTGTGAGGCTGTTAAATTTTTTCATGTGTTCATATGAGATACAGAACCATCAATTTACATGATCACTGCCAGATGGCCAATGTTGAAGACAACTTGAGTTCAGTGTTAGGTAAAGAATTGCAGTAGTAGCTATGTGAAGCACATTTTTTATTGTGAGTATACCCTCTGCTACTTGTTAGAGCAGTAGTTCACTCTCATGCACAGTAGTTTTGTGAAATAATTATTGGTACATAACATTTTTTCTTCCATTATATAATTTCAATTTACAGTTTTTAGTGATGTGCATCATCATCACAATACGTATTCAGCAATTTCATTTCAAGCTACCAGTGCGTTAATAACTTTTGCAAGTATAAATACCATTGGTGTAAGAAACCTTGACCTGGGATATCACAAACTCATAAACTTATTACATATTTTGTCTCATTTAGATTGTGAACAGGATGTTAACTGCATGCGTGGCATGTTTTCGTGGTTAAGACAACTCCACATTGTGAGAAGAAAGAGTTTGTACAATGGTGGCTAGGAAGTGTAAACTTGTTGGTTAATAGCAGAAAATACAGTAGCTTAATGCCGACATAAACAGTACACTGGATCAAAATTCATGACCTTGGGCACCAGTATACTAGGAGGGGGTTTTTAGTTTACCTAATAACATAATTGTTATGTCTTCTAAATACCCATTTAGCTTGTAAATGGTGTTGTATCTCTTTTTGAGCAAGAAGGAATTTTGAAGAATTTATTTTTTTGGTAAAAGGCAATATTATTTACATAGACCTCCCATCCCCATCATTTAAACTCAGTGTTTTCACTATTAAACTATTTTTACTGTATTACTTTATCCTCTCCCTCAAATGATACTGGTTTTCACCTAGCTCTGAAGGGTGGGTTGAAAGGTTAAAGTGTTTTGGGTCAATGATGGGGGCAGCCCCATTGGCAATGATGTTGCCTCATTTTTAGCATTACCTTTCAAAATCTGGGTTCAAGCCTTGTCTGTTGGTACAGTGGGCAAGTGTGTTTTTGTAATATACTGTATTTGTATATCAGTGAAATATTAAAATAGTTAAAAATTTGTGATAACAGAAATTATATCTACAGCGAAAAACAATTTTTTATTTCTGTTGGTAATATAAAGAAAAATGCTAATTATTAAACATCAAGTGCTCAAATGCAATGAAGATGAACACCAGTATATATAAATTATGATCTTCTATCTCAGTCTTCTTAAAGAAGAGTATGTACAAAAGCAACTTATTGTACAATTGACTCCAGTACACTCTTGTTTCAATTGTGAAAATATTCTTTAACAGGGGCTTAGATATTTCTGGAAAAATATTCTTTAACAAGGTCTTAGATATTTCTGCAATGATTTCATTTCTTTTTGGAAAAGTAATGTATCACCAGAGAAGAGCCTTAAATATCTGAACTCATGAGAGTCAAAGCCAGGAGTACTGGTAATTGGAATTTACTGTTTATACTCATAAATATAATTGAAGTTTCTTGCCTTTTTCTATATTTTAATTTTGTTTGAAATTTATTAGATAAAAACTTGAAACAACAATGGGATTGTTTGTTATCCTTTTCTCTTTTTGATATGGTATGTAGCATTGGGTTGTGTTATGTTATATAGGCTGTTTTAAGGATTTGTCAGATTTTTGGTGCCTCAGCTGTAAAACTCAGGAGAGAGTAAGTGTTCCTGCAAAATATCAAAAGAAAAATACGAAATTTATAAGAAAATAAAATGAGCAAATTTAATTAACGTTTTATTTTAGACCTCATGTTTTCTGTTTCACATTCCAGTGCATTATACATTAAGCTCTCGGCCTTCTTCATTTTATAAATGTGTCGAGTTCATATTCTGTAAGTGATTGCGTGATGCTGATGCTTTGAGACAGGGAGACAGATTTCAAAGAATTACATTTCAGATCTGTGTACAGCATTTAGTCAAAGATGTTGGTGAACTGATTAGTGTCTGCCTTCAGAATGAGAGACTGGTCTTGTAGTGTCTTCATTACTGCTTGGCCGTGTCAAGAGTTGCATTTGGTGTAGAACAATTCTTCGTGTATCCAGCCAGTAAAGTAATCTGTTACTGTACTTGTTCTGTGATTTTTAGGTGAACAAGAGCCCAGTATTGATTTCTTACTTCTTGTAAATGAATTGACAAAGTACTTAAGGTGAGGTTTTCCAACACCTGGGAATTGTTCTGTCTCACATGCCATTTAATTCATTTCCTCCTTGCTTCTAGTAAAAGTCAATAGAGTACTGTATAGCATATGTTGTGTCATATTATGGAAGCCATATCCAAGTATATGGCTGTGTTAGATTGATTTAAAAGCATAGATAAAATTCATAATGAAGGGCTTGAGCACCTTTACTTGGGTATTCAAGTCATTCCCAAACAGATGTGGTCAAGTCAGAATTGTTGCACCAGGTCTTGGGCTTCTTCATGACTTGATAACCCTGTGAAGTGCTGGAAAGATTCAAGATCTGATTTACCAATCAAAACAGTTTTTGATTAAAGAAAGAATTATAAACACCAGTCCCAAGTAGAGCCAACTGAATTTTCAAGTCAGTAACTGTAAACAATATTTACTCTAGTGTTAGAGATCCCCTGTCCTCCTTGGAGTATGGATAAATAATGGTATAGATTCTTGTACATAGGCTACTGTTTATGCAAAAAAAAAAGCCTGTGCATATGCCCCAGTTTCCTTGGCTAAAAATTCTTTTATTTTTCCAATAGAATTATGAGCTATGGAATTTGCCATTAAAATTTTAATGGTACCATTACAAAAATTTGTAATTTCCAATGACACTAGGAAGGAACCCTTGAAAACTAATAGAAAAAATATCCTTGCACAACAAGTTGAAATCTCTTCGCAAATTATACAGAGGTGATGATAATGTGGAAATATGTTGGTTTCCTATCCATGTAGGCATTAAAGGAAATGAAGCTAGTAAAGCACCCAAAATTAGCATTATGATGATGATGACATGTAGTTATTCACATTAGTGATCATATAACATTCCTAAAACCAAGTATAATCAATAAATGGCAGAATGTAGGGAACAGGACCTGGTAGTTACAAATTAAAACATGGCTCATTTTTGGAATATGGATTTCATCATATCAAAAGGAATGACTCAAGTGATTGTGACTGCTCTTCAAATTGGTGACCTTTGTTTGATCCATGGATATTTGATGAATAGCCTACATGATCCAATTCCTATACAGTATGCATGGACTGTAGGGTAACTATTAAGTTTTAAATTTTTGTGTGTAAATTTCTAAAATATATTCAACAAAGAACGTCAAGTTTTGGAAACAAAATTGAGTGAATGGTTTGACTAAACCATTCATTAATAATAACAATAATTAGGATTTGTGCTTTATTAAATACATTATTTATATTAAGAGAAAGCCCTTTGAGTTAGCCATATGAAAGTTAAGCAAGTGTAGTTAGTAGGAGTCAACTATATCTTAAAAGAGATAAGGATGTTGACTTTGTGAAGTTAAACTACCTTCTAGTAATCTTAATCCACTTCATCCTGTTTTCATCAAATTGGTTAATAAATTTCAATTTTGTCAGTGAACTGAAGTTCTATTTGTTGTGATGGGTGATCACTGAGCTATTATTTTGTTTGGTGGAAGTTTGCATATTCAGAACTTGGTGTTACCAAGCTAGAAGACTATAAGCTACAAGGACCATACGTTCATGCAGTAACAATCTCTACTAGTACATATTGCTTGAAGCTGTAGCTTTTCTTGGTACCTGTCAAAGCTCCAAAATGCAGTTGACAGTGTAACTTTCCAAATGGGCCTCCTTTGATTATCATCTAACAAAGATGAGGTTAGAAACCATACTTGCCATGAACCAAGAGGAACTACTGTATTACAGTAATTTTCAGGTCTTAGAGGCAAAAAGTTTGTCCAGGACCTCTCCCATGAGAGGGAATGGAGAAAAGGTGTATGGTTCTATTCTCATCTGGCCAAGTCTGAAGACTGGTCAAAGAGCCAGATGTAGGGCAGCTATTGGAGGTGCTTTTGTGTTCCCTGTGAAGTTTTGTGTTCCTCATTTTATAATCCATAGCTGTGTGCTTTAACAAAGTCTGTGTAAGGATTAGACTTACTCTGCTTAAGTAAGCAGGGAACGCATATGGCCTTGACTCTTGACTCCTAGACAAAAATAGGGTCTAATGTGTGTTAAATTATGGTATCTTAAACACCTGTTAAAATTTGAACTTCTGCATAGTCAAAGCTATTCTGATCATGATGAACATTGCCAGGAACATCATCTTGGGATAATGTTTTGTGGATGTCCTGATCCAAGAGCTTCTGTGCAAAAACCTTTAACGTTGTAAAAGAACTTGGTCTTTGATTACCCTTCTATTTTGCAACGGCTAGAAGGTTAAAGTAGCCCATTGCATTCTTAGTATAAAAAGAAAAACTTACTTCTCTAGCACCTCCTGGATCACATCAAGGAGTTTATATCTTATTTCTGGGCTCGACCTGTGTCAGCCAGTGAAATTGGTTCCATTTAGCATTCCCACCGGGTGATATACAGCTTGGTGGGTGCTAATTTTGGATGACGTGGCAGTCTCGTGATGGAGTTTGATATCCTTGGTTACAGGTTTGTAACGGCACATCCAATTTGGGACTTTGAGAAAAGTCTGTTGACCAAGGCCATTCTTAGTGTTTATTGCCTATTATAGATGAGCTAATTCTAGATAGCTTTTTTCTCTGATATTACATCTAAAAAGTAAATGAAGCAATTTCACTTACAGGTCTTTCAGAAATAGATTTTTCCTTGTCAAAATCCCTTTTTCATCAAAATCCCAAACATTCTGTATTGCCATAACTAACTATGCTCCGATATTACATCTAAAGAGGAAGCCATTAATTTAATGCTTGCACCTCCATCTTTGATACCGTGTTTCTGATTTGTACTGTATTTGCTCTAAAAGCTTAGTGAAGGGGAAAATATAGGCCATAGTTCTAGGAAGAGGTGGACTGGTACAAAATATCAGTCTTTATGAGAAACTGCTGACTTGATTCCAAGTTGTTGAGGTCTTGTAAGGAGTTGTTATATATTTTGCAGCCAGTAATACTGTACCAATCTCTATTTTGGCTGCCAATTATCTTTGAAATTTTATTAATCTACTTTTGAGCTGATAATGAATGGTGGTCAGGTTAAGTCTAGTGAGTTAGAATAACATACTATACAATCTCCTTTGGAGCTTCTTTTAAAAACTGTGATAGCTTCCCATCTTATTACAGTGGTATGACAGACTATTAGGCATAATTAATTTGGCTGGCCTCAGGTGATGTCTACTGTGGTTAGCGTAAATAATAATAATAGTACTGAGGCTGGAGAAATTATTCCATAATATGTATATGTAGATACGTACTACATATATGTGAAAAACAGTAATTCTTTGTCACTTCAAAGATTGATTGATGACACCTAACGTCCATTCAGGAAGTTAAGAATTTCAATTTTTTCAAGTTCTCTGAGGTTTTAGGCTCTGCTTGCATGTTTTCATCAATTGTTTGTCTTAACTTTTGTTTCAATTCTGATGGGCTTATATTTTATTTATGCACATAATTTTTTTCCTTTGTTTTTCAGGAACTTTAAAAAATGGCTGTAGCAGGAAATTACTATTTTGCAATCGTTGGTCATAATGACAACCCTATGTTTGAAATGGAGTTTACACCAGCTAACAAAGAACCAAAGGTAATTTCTCTTTAAGTTGGAACTTCAATCATTGCCTTTTTCAAAATTTTATTTTAAATCCATGCCTTAGGTTAATGTAGAGTAGATAAATTACTGGTAATTAGTTGATAGTAATTGATGTAGACCCTGTGCAATCTTTTTGTTTCACATAATTATAAAACTTTAAATAGGTCTGGATGTTGGTAATTGATCAGAGCTGAAAGAATTACTCATTGTTATGATCCGTGTGGTTTGCAAGAAGCTCTCCCCAAGTATTCCCTTAGGAAGCCCCTTTCATTTACTTGATTTATTAATTTTTCCTGTCGTCCCTGACTAAAACGGGGTCAAAGCCATATGAGGAACTGGATTTGTATAGCTGTCCCTATTGATTATTTTGCTTTTTGGAAATTAGATGTATTACTTCATTGGTTAGGAGTTCTTAACCAAGGGAAATCCACAAGTAGGGAAGTATGAAGTTCTTCAGTATTTGGTCAGAGAAGAAAAAATACAATTAATACAAAGTTAATTAATGGCACCAGCCTGTACTGTGGCATACAGTCACTATCAAAGATTCAGATATACCTTGTACATTTAACTAGAATAACTCCATTAGGTGTACTGCAGTGAAGCATTAAAAATATTTTGTGTACATTACAATTTCTTGCATAGGAAAGACATTCATATGTGGGATACAACTAAGTTTAGATGTGAAAATTGGCGCACACTTAGCCCGCTTGTTCATGCAGTGACATTTGATTTATGCACGGTCTGATCACCCACATTGGCACATCTTGTCATTTCTTGCATGGATATCTACCTACATGTAACTATATGCAATATTGGCTACATGTGGGGCTAAAATTAGATAGCAATTAGGAAAACTAAGGGGCACTACTGTTATACAGTAGTGGTGTAGCCAGTGTACCCTGCTGTGTTTTGACGTAGTTATTCTTCATTTTCACTGAGTTGTCTCACTCATAATAATTGCCCTTTACTGGTGTATGTACAAGGTGGTCCCCAACCCGTGTCATTGAGATGTCACTCTGTAAATAATGACAGGAGAATTGGTTGTTGCTATAGCATACTTTCCTTCTGAGAGCTAGAAGAAGGGTGTTTCTGATTGAATATGATTTCAAAATTTGAATTCTTTATCATAAGGTATGTTTGATTTGACACACAAATCATCCAAATCAGACTATTCTTTGCAATTTAGAAAAATAAATTTCATACCAGTCAAGCCACCATCTTGGTAGCAGTCATCTTGAATCTTTAGGTAATTATTTGTATTATGGAAATGGCAGTTCAGAAGTATGTGACATCTGAATGAATGCATGTCATCAGTATCATGTTATATTGCTTGCTGTTGCTAAAGTTGATTCAAAACTAGTTGTTGCTGGTAGTCATATGAAGAACTGCTGCCATGAATGACATTGGAAGTTTATGATGGCTCCTTACCCAATATTTGGGAATGTTTTTGGATAAAGCTGTTCCAAAATGAGTGGTTTTTTCAGAAAATACCCAACATAAAGCAAATGCATCGTGGAGTTGAAGTGAATTCAGTTTGGAAATAAGAGCTGGAGAACTGATTAGATGGAGCCTGACTCAGCTGTTATGATTTGCAAAATTGTTTTACCAAATTTTGTCATGTACAGCACTAACAATATAACAAATTTATAACCCACTGATTGTAATCATTTTTCCCAATTTTCAAAATAAAAGTCAGTAAGAAAAAATATTACTGCAAGAGGCCAGGTCAAGGCTAGCCTTGACTTGGCTCTTTGTCTGGTATGTTGTTCATTAGCTGGATATATTGTCCTTTCTCAGATTAGCATTCGCCAGAATGTTTCAGTGATTGAAGGTTATTTGAAAGGAGCATGCATATATTAAGAGAATAATAAAACTACTGTACTGTACTTTGAAAGTGTAGGGTTGTTATCTAGACATAGTTTGTTGTCAAGGGAGACAGAGACAGGCTAATGTGTTACAGAAGCTGATTTTTAAAAGTTTTGAATTTGCCAATGCAGTCACATAATCCTAATGAAATCTCAAAATTTTTACAGAAGGAAGACCATCGCCATCTTAACCAGTTTATTGCTCATGCTGCTCTTGATCTGGTAGATGAGAGTATGTGGACAACTTGCAACATGTATTTAAAATTAGTTGACAAATTCAATGAATGGTAAGTGAGATTTTTTAACTTGTGCTGTATTAATAATTGTTCCTACAAGGATACAAACATTTGTCTTTTTTATGTAGATATACCTTTTTTACAAGCTGGTTTGGTCATTGAAACTTGATAGCAAGGTAGTTAACTATTTGCAGGAAGGTAAGGGCTGGAGGCCCATTCACCTATCCAACCCACCTCCTTTCTGCCATTGTTGAGACTAGACATCTATGTTGCTGCTGTTTTATAGCTTTTTATTATAACTTTCATCTATTATTGGTTTGGTTGTTTAGTAACTTGGGAACAGTTGGACTACAAAGAAGCTTCTTATGCTTCTCTTGCTTCATGCAACCCGTTTCTTTTTATGAGTGTCTTGCATAGGATCATCATGATGGCTACATTGTAAGTAACATAATCCTTCATACTTAATACTAATTTCATGTATTGATAACAAGACTTTAAGTCTGGATGCCTTTGAAATATCATTTTAAGTTTGTATGCCTTTGAAATATCATTTATTATGAACGTCTCATAATTTTTTCTGCCTAGATGCAGCTATGACTTTCTTGGCTTGTGCCCAGTGCCACTCATGCCCTGTACCAAGTACAACTTGTTATGAGGCCCATACCATTGTCCAGCCTAGGTGGAGCTTGTGTCCAATCTGGCAATTGCTGTCGGAAGGTGCTTGTACCTGTGCTCATTGCAACTGGAGCTCTGACTGGGGAATTTGTGTGTTGCAACCTGCTTCGGATGTTGGTTGTTCCTTGTACATAGGATGCACACTGTGCTTGGTGCTACTGGAGACCCTCTAATGTATAATAGCCTTGGATTAAAGTTATTGAAGACATTTTTGGGAGTCAGTCAGAACTTATAACATACAAGAGAAAAAAATGAACATCATCAAAGAACCAAGGTTTTTATCAGGAGTATTGCCTCAAAAACAAGATATACTATAATGTGTTAGACTTTCTGTCACTTTGATTAGGGAACCTTTTTGTCATTTTCCTCAAACATGTCTTAAATTCTATCCAGTGCTGGATCTGAAATGCATATGATAAACACTTAAGGTGTACTGCTGAAAGAGCCTGCTTTTGAGAAATATTGCAAGACCTTAATAATTTTTGACAATCCTTTATATCAGGGATGAGTGGGTTTCCAGGTACTGACATTCTAGGTTATTGTGCTGTCTTATTGATAATATTTGAGGTAAAAGGATTCAAGCTTTAGGGGCTTTTTTTATTGTACACAATTGGGGCAGTATGATGGGAACAGTTTTGGAGGTTATTAAATGAAACTCTTGACTTTCCTCAACCTAATTTATTTCCTTAATATTACAGTGGCCTGAAGACCTTCAAACAGAACCTTATCCTAACTTAGCCTATATCTAACTTAGCGTAACTTAATATTATAGTTCATCAGAACTTATCCTGTATTCCACCTTAATACTATAAAAACCAGCAAAATACTTCAACTGCATATGGTACCAACCAAACAGTGTACAGTATATACAAAAGATTAAATTGGTAGCCTGGTGCAAATATAGTGACACATTTCTACAACAATTTGTCGTTTTCCATGAAGCCACTCGTCATTTCACTATAACAAAAACATATTGAGCTCAAAACCACAAAAAACTCAATAATTCATTTAAACTCTGCAAAATTACATAAATTCACTAGCTTCATGAAAAGAAGCACATGACCACTGCAAACAGAGCCCAAATTACAGTAGATGGTTGATAATCAAATCAACCGCAGTTAATTTGGAACAAGTAGATTATGTCCATCTAACTTTCCTCTATCTGGGGAAGTTCTCGGAAGTATCCTAACTTCTCAAGTCGCTTACACACTGGGTTGAAGGGGAGCAAGCCACACTACTCCAACACATTCAGCAAAACTGCAAGTAAAAAAAAGAAGAAAAAAAAAAAAAAACATTTATCTAGTATACTCCTTCCTGACATACAAAACAAAACAAAAAAAAGTCATCAACAAAAACAAAACAATCAATTCACACAAACGTCTTTCACCATACAAACCCAAACTTAACCTACCACAAAGCCATTAATTCAAATTTGTGTTCTGAATTATTGTTTTTTTATGTTTGTGTGTTGTAACATGTAGTAACTGTAATAAGTTTGTAATTCCCTCACCTTTTCTTGCAGGTTTGTTTCAGCTTTTGTGACAGCTGGAAGGATAAGGCTGATTTGTCTCCATGATGTAAAGAATGATGATGGCATTAAAAATTTCTTCATGGAAATGTATGAAACATACATTAAGGTAAGTAGTATTAACTGTCACTGTATTGCCTAAGAGGCAGCATAAAGAAAGCCCCAGTTTTGGAAGCATATTGTTGAAAATGTAAAAGTATTAATTTCCTTAGTCATCATAGTCCTTCAAATTGTAGCTTATTTTGAAGTTTCTTATCTCCTGTATCTAAATATTACTGTTAGGAGAACCAGTAAAACTTAAGCTTTATGAAAACCCATTAATCATAAAGTAGCCTTTAACCGTTTGTTTTGTTATAGCTGCAATAATCATTCAATGTCCTGTATTTGTGTGAATCACAGTACATATATGTGGTAGGGGTTAGTTGCTGAACCCAAAATGATCTGTATACAGTATTTTGTACCCATAGGCTCTCTGATAGCTCAGAGGCTTGTTGAAAGGAAAGGATGAACCATTTAAAGTATATAAATAAAGGCACTTGTGCATAATTAGTATCTTTTGGTTTGGAGCTTGAATACATTTACCATTCATGTGGGATATAGATGTAACCCTGGAGGTCTCTATGTACAGTATAGGGTGCCAACATGATTGAATGAAAGATGAGTTTATGAAGAATTACAGGGTTTCCAATGTCTTGTCCCAAAGGTAGAACTTCTTCTGCCACGACTACCAGTCTCAACAAATATAAATTTAACCATTGACAAATGAAATCCATTAAATAAAGCATAGCAAATGTGAATTTGCATTGGCAGACTCATGTTTATTACATTTTAAGGCAACAGAATTAGAGATGGCTCTGATTTTGTGGATTATTACTTTTACCTTCAGTTCTCCACTGTCTGCCACATTACAGTAGGTTTTTCAGGATGATTGGCCTCAGCCAGCAGGAGACTTTGTTCCTTGTAACTTGCTTCTTGTATTGCTCTGTGGAGAGAAATAGGATTGTGTTATCCCTCTGGATTCTTTGGATAGCCACAGGTAGTGCTTGGTGGCCCTTACTAAACAAAGCAGAACTTCCTTGTTATCTATGTGAATGTGTGTAAGAAACAAGGGAAGGTACAGTGAAGGGGACTGTGGAATGGCCCTGGCTGCTTGTTGTTTTGGTGGTTACTATGAATTTAGATGCAGACAACAACCCAACTGATATCCAATTTCAAGTATTTTGGACTTTCTCAGACAGTGGATGAATCTTGCTGAACAATCTGGATGGCTCAAAGGCCAGTACAAAAGATCTACAGTAGTTAGTGTGAGCTCCAGCAATTGCCTCATGGCAGTTCATATGGAGGCTTGGTAAGGCACTTCAGGGCCAGGGAGAGATTCCTTAGTAGTTGTAGTTGCCCTTATAGAAATCCTCAGAAAGCACCAGATGGTTCTCTTCACCTCCACTGAAGAATTCACATTTAAATCTTGAAGCTTAAAAATATGCAAGAGGGTGGACCTGTATCCCTTGACGGCAATGATAGACAACTTTTGTCACCAAGAAGAAAAGCATCAGTTACAAGATTAGTCACACCTCACCTTATGTTGTTTCAGGTTCCATTGTTTTCAACTTCACTGCAGTTTTTCTTAGATAATAATAGAAAAAACAGAAGATGCTTTGCATCAGTACTGCATACTCAAGTTTATGCAGGTCAGCGATGTTACTAGTATCATCATGGTTGTTTATAGGGTCTTAGGATTGTTTTTGGTGATTGGTTTTGGATATTCATTGCAACAGTTTGAATGAAAATGTATGTTTTTATTAAAAAGACTTATGCAGTGAAAATAAAATTAATTCAAAATTCATTGACATCCCTTACTTGTCTAGGAAATATTACAGTCATAGGGAATGAAAAGTTGATGAACATCTCTCCTGTTTTCAACAGAACTTTATATTAAATGTTCAGTGCAGTGTGTTTTTTGATAAAGTACAGTATAACATGCAGCAGTGTATTAGCAAAATGTGCAACATACATTGAAAATGTACTTTAGCTTACTGCATTTGTCCCTAGAGATCATTTCTCTCTCTCTCAAAATGTGATGATTATGTTGGTAGTTATGCATTGTACTGTTGCTAAATGGTAGTTGATAGTTGGTGTCTATCATGATGGGGCCTCATCTGACAGTTCATGTGCCCCTTCTGTTAGGTCTAGTCTATGTAGGACATTTTTTGCTGTCACCTGACTCATGGTTTGATGCATATAACCAGCCTTTGAGGTTGAGGGCTAAGGGTTATGGAGCCAAACTCTTGCTTAACACCTTCATTTATGACCTCATAAACAATTACGTTTGTGGGACGTGGCAGACATAAAATGTTCAAACTTTTTTGTTCAAAGATGTGTAGCTCTGACAATTTTCAAAGTACTGTAGACTGCTCAGTGTTTCATTTTGCAGCTGGATGATTGCTCTATATACAGTTGCATAAGAAAGCCTCCCCAAAATAACTATGCAGGTGGAATAATAAGTAGAAATTAAGAGATATGAGAAAATTTTGCACTTTCCTCCCCTCAAAAATTTGTAATTATAGCAAGAAAAATATGAAAAAATGAATTACAAAGAAGTATTACACTTTCTGTAAGAAAAGGGACAGTTACCCATGCAATACATACAAAGACTCTCAATACTTTTTCTGTTCAAAGACTCATAGCTGTGACAGTTTTCAAGGTAGACTGCTCAGTTTTGTTTCATTTTGTAACTGAGTGATTGCTCTATGCAATAGCATGAAAAACCAAAATAACTTTATGTAGGGTGAATAATGAGTAGAAATTACAAGATACAAGAAAACTTTGCATTTTCTCCCCAAAATTTGCCAAAATTTAATTTGAGATAGTCTTTGTTTTTTATGCATAGCACACCCAGTTATATTACCTAGTTATTGTAATGCTGAATTTTGTAATTACAGCAAGAAAAATGTAAAAAAAATGAATGACAAAGAAGGGTCACATTTTCTGTAAAAAGAGGGGCAGTCAGTCAAGTTTCTCTCTCTCTCTCTCTCTCTCTCTCTCTCTCTCTCTCTCTCTCTCTCTCTCTCTCTCTCTCTCTCTCTCTCTCTCTCTCTCTCTCTCTCTCTCTCTCACACACACACACACACACACACGAAAGATAAATGATGTAATTATTGATTAAAAATTTCAAACTACAAAACAAATAAACAAACATGTTACATATGTATAAGAAAATAGGAACACTCGTCAAAAATGTTGTTCATCTTGGCTGTAGGCTTATGCAATTTTTTATTTTGATGTTTGCAAAGGACTTAAATTTGATGATGTCTATATTAGTTATAGGTAAATGAAAGGGTTAAAGAAAGCATTTAGCTTTGTTTGCAACTTTTTTTTTATTTATTTACACTTGTATTAATGTGACCTCAGGGCATGCCTTGTGAGAATGAAAGGTTTTAGCTCAGGTGTAACTAAGTAATAAGTATAACAATTTTTTAAATGATCATAGTTCATTGTATCATGCTTGGAAAATGAATTTTGAATTTGAAATCTTCCCACTTCATTAAAACAGAAAGAAGTGTATGAATATTGTTTTCTAATTTTGCAAAATGCATTTTTCAGCACTCCATGAACCCTTTCTACTTGCCAAACAGCACTATCAAATCTCCAGCATTTGAGAAGAAAGCGCATTTTTATGGTAGGAAATATCTTACGGGGTAATTTATTGTTATAATAGTCATTGCATTGTTCGATTTTTATAATGTAACTAGTTTTTTACTCATGATCATTAGCCTATTTAGTCTTTCAGACAATTTTTACTGAATAAAAATGCTCTATGTTGTAATGTAATGATCAATTACAAAGGTTGATGAATTTATTAAGTATTTTTTAATGTATGCATTCAAACTTTGCATACAGAAGGCTTCTGAAGAATTTGCGAGCATTGTACCCAAGTTGCAGAGCATTTCATCATTTTGTTTATTATGCCATGTGAACCCTCTGAAGTGTGGATGGCAGTATAGAAAAGTATTTGCATTCCTCTGCATAAAGATTACTATAAACTTATTGCACTTCACTTTTGATTGTGAGCTAACACTTACAGTACTGAAATTAAAGAGGAAACTGCATTGAAATGTGTTAAGTAAAGAAATACCTGCTGTATTTCAGTTGCTATAGCTTGTCTACATGATTACTGATGGTTAATGTGATTATCGATGATTAGTTGCTATAGCTTGTCTACATAATTACTGATGAAAATGCACATGTTACCTCATGAGTGAAATTTGTTTAGTGTAATGTACAGGTCTGAAAATTTGACTAGGTTGCTCTCATAGCTCAGCACATACTTGCTTGTAAAAATGTAGCAGTCTAATAAAACTATATAGAATTTTCTAGGCTGGAGTTAAATTATTTTTGTTAAAAAATGCATATTTTTTCTTCTAGTCGGGCTCAGCAATGTTAGAAGCAAAAGAATGTTACATAGTTTATTGTTTTATACATTTTTCTATGAAGTTCAGTGGATTGGCAACCCAACTGTTACACTGCAGTTTGAAAAGACAATGCATTTAAAAATAAAATCAGACCAATTGGGTTTTCACAGCACAGTAATTATAAAAATGCTGAAATATATACTAATGAAGAATGCTGTGCAATATTTGCAGATGCATAGTTTTAACTCTGTTCAGTACAAAAGCTGAGAAAAGCTATGTTGGTGCCTGCAAGTTTTTCATTCATTTCGGTTGGCAATTTAAAATATTGCAAGAATCTTATGTGTGTATAGTGAACGTCTGATTGTTAGAAAACTTCATTGTAGACATAGTAATATATGAACATACAGTATTCAAGATCTTGTGTTCTAACTTTACGTAGAATGACAAATGCTTTCCATTACTAGAAACTGGATGAAGTTTGGCATTTTTTTTTATTATGAACTCGAGGCTCTCTGTCTAGGCTAAAGCTGTTTGTGTTCACCAAAGGTACTTGTAGGATCATGTCAATCATATTACTTAAAACACCAAAGATTTTAGATAGCAACAGCTGTTTGATGACAGATTTTAGAGCGTATAAACCTTGCTTTTATCCTCAAAATTTAGGAAGTCCTTTACTGGCATAAATGTTTCAGCTTTGGGTTACTTTTGACCTCAAAGCTTATGGAAGTTCTCTACAGCATTGATGCTTCACTACTGGGATACAAGACACCCAGGAAATAGGTTTGTGTACATACAAGCAAGTATGTCACAGATGGAAATTGATCCTATTCTGTTGTCTGAAAATGTTATACATACACATTAAGTTACACATTCCTGATTTGTTTATGTGATATATTAAAATTGTTATATATTTAATAGTAATTTCTTTCCTATTAGAATAATAAGCAAGTCAAAAAGTTACAGGTCTAGTATGGAGATGAATCAAGTTCAGATCACTCACACTAAATTAAAATTTTTGGCCATGCTTATATTTTGGAATTGTTCTTTCAAAACTTTTTATTTGAAACAAATATTAACAAACCAATGACCAAAAGATTTGACAGTGACTGTTTTGAAAAGGATGCAGTAAATTTGAATGTACCTGTATCTGTGAATTAACCCTCTTATTATATTAGCCTTAGAAGTAACTTGGAAAGTTTTTCGAAACTCAAGTTGTGATAAGTAGCAAGTTTTAATGAAATTCACTTTACAAAATGTGTTTGATTAGGTGTACACAACTTTGGAATTTCGTGCTATCCAAGTTACTTAGGCTTTACTTAGTCCACAGTCCTATCGAATCAAGTGGGACACTGTTTTTATTATTTCTGATATTGAGGATTTTTGATGATTCATTTTCTTCCTTTTTTATTTTTTTTGCAAAAGAAACTATTGAGATGGCTTTGTCTGTCTGTCCTAACTTTTTCTGTCCACCCTCAATCTTATAAAGTACAGATGTTAGAGGGCTGCAAATTGTTATGTTGATCATCCACCCTCCAATCATCAAACATACCAAATTGCAGCCCTCTAGCCTCAGCAGTTTTTATTTTATTAATGGTTAAAGTTAGCCATAATCGTGCACCTTGCACTGCTATAGGTCCCAACAACACAGGCAACCACCTGGCTGTGGCTGAAAGTTTCATGGGCCATGGCTGAGAGTTTCAGTGGACTGTGGCTGAGAGTTTCATACAGCTTTATATGCTTTACAGAAAACTCGATGTGCCGAAGAAACTTCGGCGCATCTTTTACTTGTTTTCTACTGACAACGAGAGTTATAATGCCTTCGTTTAATGATGCGAAGGGGATCTTGCAAAGTCTTGATGGTTGCCTCCGGGACCTTGTGCTTCATGAAATGTCCTGAAGGAATATCTGGTTATGTAACTGTATGTGTCAACAAATGTGTTATGTATTATGAAAATCTCCTGGACTTTTATGTTTAGATAAGTATCTTGTATAATAAGTTCTATATGTCCATTATCCAACACTAAAGTATGATTGGCAACACAAGTAAGGAAAGTGGTAAAAGGAGTAATTCTGTTAGATTTTTTTTTTTTTGCATTTACTGGAACAATGATAATCAGTAAACTTTCATAATTTAAAGTTGTTGTAAGAAGCAGATAGAGTGTGTTAGTTATTACAATTTAAATTCATGGTAAAAAAAAAAATTTTTCTTTTCTTTTCATAAATTACTTAACCCTTAAGCGCCGAGCCTCTATTTACAAAAGTGTCTGCTGTATGCCGGCGTTTGAGTTAGCGTAAAAGCAGAAAAAAAAAGTTTTTAAAAAATCACAGTACGCTTAGTTTTTAAGATTAAGAGTTCATTTTTGGCTCCCTTTTTGTCATTGCCTGAAGTTTAGTATGCAACCATCAGATATGAAAAAAAATATCATCATATATAAATATTGGAATGTATGACAGCGCGAAAAAAAAATTTCATATATAATTGTATACAAATCACGCTTTGAGCAAACCTGTTAAAGCTAATGAGTTATTTTTTTTCTTTGTATTGTACACTAAATTGCAATGATTTTGGTATATAACAAATTGTAAAACGATCAAAGCAAACGATCAAAGCAACACAGAGAAAATATTATCACAAAATGATGCATGAATTCGTAATGTGCGGACGTAAAAAAAAGTTTTTTAAAAAATTCACCATAAATCGAAATATTATGCTAGAGACTTCCCGTTTGTTGCAAAATGAAGGTAATTGATTAAATATTACTAGACTGTAAGTGTTTTAGCTACAATTGCAGTTTTCGACCATTTCGTCGAGTTAAAGTTGACGAGAAGGTCGAATTTTTCTATTTATCGTGATTTATATGAAAATATTTCAAAACTGATAAAAGCTACAACCATGAGTTATTTTTGTTGTATTCTACATGAAATTGCGCACATTTTCATATATAAGACTTTATGTAACGGCTATTAGAAAAACAGTGCAAACATTACGACAAAGTGATGAAAGAATTTCTGAGATTTTGGGCGAGGTTCCGCTTGGATGTAAGGAAAAGTTTTTAAAAATTCACCATAAATCGAAATATTGTGCTAGAGACTTCCAATTTGTTGCAAAATGACGGTAAATGATTGAATATTACTAGAATGTAAGAGTTTTAGCTTACAATTGCGTTTTTCGACATTTCGGTTAAGTCAAAGTTGACCAAAGGTTGAAATTTTGGCACTTATCGTGATTTATATGAAAATATTTCCAAACTGATAAAAGCTACAACCATGGGTTGTTTTTTGTTGTATTTTATATGAAATTGCACACATTTTCACATATAAAACTTTATGTAACGGCTAATATAAAACGGTGCAAAAATTACGACAAAATGACGAAAGAATTTCTGAAATTTTCGGCTGAGTTACCGCACGGACGTAAGGAAAAAGTTTATTCAAAAATTCACCATAAATTGAAATATTGTGCTAGAGACATCCAATTTGTTGCAAAATGAAGGTAAATGATTGAATATTACTAGAATGTAAGAGTTTTAGCTTACAATTGCATTTTTCGACCATTTTGGTCGAATCAAAGTTGACTGAAGGTTGAAATTTTTTGTAGTCGATATATGGTATGTCCACTCGGCACCCGACAGACAATTTTAGTCGACGTACGATACGTCCAGTCGGCGTTTAAGGGTTAATATCTATCTTAACCCCTCTTTATTCTTTCTAGGAGAGTTCCTCTTAAAAGATATTAGTCATGTTTGGTTAGAAAATTCAAAAATAACTGATAAACCTCCTGAAAAATTATATTACTTGTCAAAATTTTACTCACTTTTCTTTGTTCCCTAAATATTCCCCATTTAGTTAAAGAAAAAGCAAATTTGAAGTTAGTGTACTAAACCCAAAGTTTTGCTGCAAAACAACTAATCAAAGCTAGAATTGTAATAATGCAAAAAAAAAAAGTTTTATCTCCAAGTCCACCAGTGAAGGTAAACTTAGCAATAAAGAAATCAAATATGTACTAGGAATAATAAGATGGTTAATGGATCTGTTCCTATTATATTTACTGAAATGTAACTTTTCTGTTCCTTAGATTATATCTAGTTCTTCCTTCTGAAATTTCTTCTAATTCTTCAGTCATTTTTAGTTCTTTGACTTCCTTAGTTCTTTTAACCTTGTCTTTATTTTCCCAAAATCCTTCTTCTAATGATTCAGCATACATGGAAGGTATTAGCTTAGTCATGCTCTCCACTTTCCCCATTGTCTCTTTCACGTCTATGATTCTGAATGGTTCAGTGAATTTACTTCATCTCCAATGTTATACAGTAGCCTACTGGCTTTAGTCGTCCTTGATGTTTGATTATCATGATCTTCTGGGCTGCATCTAGATTCTTGTATAATTGTTTATGAATTACCTTGAAATTACCAATCCTATCTTCATGATGTCTTCAGAGTAATATGGCTGTATTGGCTGATTCAGTCATGCATATGGTAATCTTGGTTCATATCCCATCAAAAGCTTTTATGGGTGTTGCTTGTGTACTGGTATGATTCTTAGCATTTAATAACAATTGGACTAAAGGTAAATTGATATTCCATTCAGGATCCTGTCCTACTGTATGAATTAATGCATCCAGGACTTATCTGTTATTCCTTTTACTAAACCATTGCTAGCTGGATGATATGGTTGTATCGTTACCTTTTCTACCTTGAATTCATCACAAATTTCTTGAACTAGTGAGTTATTGAATTAAGTTCCATTGTCAGATATTGTAAGTTGTGTTGAATTAAGTTCCTTTGTCAGATATTATAAGTTGTGGAGCAGAATATTTACAAAATATTTTGTCCAAGATAGCAACTGCACATTCTTTAGCTCCTTTGCCAGTTATTGGTATTAGCTATTTATATCTAGTAAGTGTGTCTATACACACTAGTATATTTCTATTTCCCTTACTCATGGTGTGCAGGTTAGTGATGAGATCTATGGCTACGCTTTCGAATGGAGTTTATGGAATGGGATATTTCCCTAAGGGTACTTCTTTATCTGTTCTTTCTTTATAACTGTTATACAAGTATTGCAACTTTTCACATAATTGCTAAATCTTTGTAAATGGAAGGATCTGGAAGGATCTGTTTATTAGTCTAACTGTCTCATCTCTTCCTGGGTGTGCTATCATGTCGTCATCATGCATTAGTTCAATGGCCTTACTTCTTAGGGTCTTAGGTACTAGCCTCTTATGAGTTGCATCTTATAAGGACCTAAATGGGTCGAATTCTTCAATATCCAGGCTAGTACATTGTCCATGGTGTTCACTGCATCTACGGGACATCCAGCTGTTCAGTTCTATTTGTTTTTGATGATCAAATTTCCTTTTATTTTTCACAAATCTGAAGATCTCCTTTAAATCTTCATCCTTTCCTTGTTCCCTAATGAAGTTTTGCCTGGAAAGTTCTTCTGTGCTGTATAGTGTATGGTAAATACATTGCATATAGGTTAACTTGACTTTGTTTCTTGACTGATCATATTTACACTATCACCTTTTGAATGTATCTTGATAATGCATCTGCTACTTTATTGTTTTTCCCTGGAACATATTTTAGTTCTATGTCATAATCTTCAGCAGTCATAAACCAGGAAGCTGAACGTCTGGAAAAGTTCAGATTCTTGAACATTTCTACTGTAGCTGAATGATCAGTGAAGACAGTTATATTATAGCCAAATATTATGTATCTTAAGTGCTTTAAAGTGTTTATTATGGCTAGAGACTTGGTCTGTTACTGAGTAGTTTTCTTCTGTAGGTTTTAGTTTTCAACTGCAGTAAGCTATGGCATGGTATTTATCATGTCTTTGCATCAAGCACGCTCCTATACCAGTAGAACTTGCATCTGTTGCTAAGAAGAATTCTTTACTAAACTCCTGGAAACTAAGTAGTGGTGGATGTGTTAATTTTTCCTTCAGTTCATCGAATGTCTTCTGTTGCTTGGTTGTATACCAGAACGGTATGTGTTCCTTCAATAATTTGGTCAGTGGCGCAGATATGATTGCAAAGTCGTTTATAAACTTCGGTAAAAACCTGCTAAACCCAAGAATGATTTCATGTCCTTCTTACAAGTAAGTGTACGATACTCTTTAATTGGCTTAATCTTTCAGTTGTTTACTTCCACACCTTTTTCACTTAATGTGTGTCCCAGGGAGTCTATTTTCCTCCTAAGGAAAGTGCACCTTTTTAATTTGAATTTTAGATTTGCTCTCCTCAATCTTTTTAGGACTTCTCTAACTAGTTTTATGTGTTCTTCGATGGTGTCTGTTGCTATTACCAGGTCATCTATATAGCAGTGTACATCCTTGCCTAGTAAATCACCTAGAATTTTATCCATTAGCCTCATGGATGTTACTGGGCTTGACTTTGGACCAAAAGGCATTCTTACATATTGGTATCTGCTGTTGCTAGTGGAAAAGGCAGTTAATGGTTTACTTTCTTTGTCCAAAGGAATTTGTAGAAATCCTTGTAACAAATCTATTGTGGTGAAGTATTTCTTGGATTCAGTGGTAGGGATAAGATCTCTCATGGACAGCATTGGATAAGGATCATTTTCACTTATCTTATTCAACTTTCTGAAATCAACCACTACTTAGTAAGTTTTGTCTTTCGTTGGAACTAGCAGAAGTGGAAAAGACCACAGAGATCTTGCTAGCTCTATTATCCTTGCCTCTTCATTTGTTGAACTTCACTTTCAATAATCTCTTTCTGGGAATGTGCTACTCAATAAGCTGGTACAGGTGGTGCCTAAGTTATGATAATTCGCCTCGCGATAATTGAATTTTGTGATGAGGTTAGCATTTAACACCAATATGACAGTATTTTGAAAATACATATTTTTAAATTTTTGCGTGTGACGAGCACAGGCAGTGACGTA
>NC_089746.1:21115260-21132760 GCF_040412425.1 Macrobrachium rosenbergii
GGAGTGGCAGCAATAGATTGTCTCACAACATGTTCTCGGGAAATCGTTCTAACCATACACACCCGAGTCTGTCCCACCAAACAAACGCCCGACCAGTAGTCCAACCCCGATAGACTGTCACAGTCACCCCTGAATCCTCCCAAGGAAAATGTGTGAATCGAACTCGATCAACTGCTGTAGCCAGTTCCGATCGTAGTGATCAAAGTAAAAGTAAATGAAAAACCTTCCATCAGTACGAGAACTATAAAAAACGAACCAACTGCAGCGAGAACCACCTGAACAGACCCTTAGAATGTGTGGGATTGGACCACACTGGACCTATGAAGACCGACACCTGAGTGGTTTACTTACTGCTGATCACCTATATGTTGTTGTAGATTTAGCTGGCCTTGTGCCAGCACGGGCTCTTGCTCCTAGAGCAACCCGTATACCTATATGGCGAGCCGAGCTGTTATAAACAACGGCCCCCTGATGTACTCGGGTGATGAGAGAGACGACGGAGTCATTACGCCTTCTCACCTTATACGAGGGGATTTGATTCAACTTCTGCCACCCGTTTACGGCCCATGAGGGGATGTGGGACACCCTAACAATGAAGCAACTTCGTCATCGTTATTTTTGTCTGACAGCCGCCCTCAACAAATTCAAGGATTATTGGAGAGGTGACTACTTACGGGCGCTACAGGAGCGCCATGATTCAAGGGAAGCAACAGTTACGCCTCTTAAGGCAGGCGATATCGTCCTGATCAAGATCGAATCCAGAAAACGCCGAGCTTGGCCACTTGGGAGGGTCCTTACAGTGTATACTGACCTCCAGGGTGTGGCGCGATCAGCCAAGGCCCTTTACGAAGAAGTGCACCTGTGCAAAATTAATCACATTGTTCCCTTAGAAATGTCCGAAGAAGATGACGACCCAGACGCCGGGAGAGCAGCAGAGGAAGGAATTACGGACGACCCGATCAATTTAAGTGTGCGTGATAGTTGAGAGACAGAAGGACTCGATGGGAATGTGTTCGATGTCGTAAGTGATGACAGTAGCGAGCTTGCCGAAGAGCAAGCGCGGGGATATGAAGTGGAAAGTACTGAATGAGCCATTCCGCACAGAAGAGCAGCCCTTGCACAGCGAGAAAGAATGGCTCAGTGGATGCGGGAAGGGACAATGTAGGGCAAAAAACTGCGAGTGAGGTGAACTATATACGAGTGTGAGTTGTAAGGAAGCCTTGAAGGAGAGTAGCGAGTACTTTGCGAGTTCCTGATGAATCGGTACTCCGAGTGCAGGGCTACGGTGAAGAATGTGTTAATGGGCAATGTAAACTCATCACTAATGATTATATTTGTTACTTTTTGGAATTGAAATAATGATGACCATGTCAGGTGTTGAGTGTTTTAATGAGGTAAGGTAGTGCTTTATTATATTGCAGAACATCTCAACAGGATTGAGGCAGTTGAGTTAACATTTATCATTGTGTAAATTAAGAGTGGCCACTCAAACTTTTTTATTGCTGTTTGTTGTCACATTTCGACCCAGCTACAACAGGGCCCGGTTGGAGTTGGGCCAAGCGTAGGTAGTGCTTGAGTTACGACAATTCGCCCTGCGATAATTCTGTTTTGTGATGGGTTTAGCAATTAATACAGATATGACAATATTTTGAAAATATTTTTAAATTTCATGCGCGATGGGAGCAGGCAGCACCTTACAATCAGGCAGCGAGAGAGACCAAAATAATTGCAATAGACTAACTTCTTTTCCCCCACTTCTTTAGCCCATCTTCTATTTAAATAAGTTACAAAAGTAAAAGAGAATGATAAAAGTATTGTTAGCAACATTATACTCGTTGCATTAAAATGCGTACAGTCATAAACAGCCGAATGAGAAACAGCAGTTTTGCGAAGAACAACCGAATCAGATAACAACAGCTGTTTTGCTTGCATTTCAACTATCATACAATAGTAAACAATACGTGTATACAAAAGCATAGATTTTTATGTGTTGGAAGAAATACCAAATTAAAAAGAAATTTTTATTTTTCCTAACATGAACTTATGCTTTCATATAGGTAAAGTTACCCTCCTTATACCACCCCACGTAGTTTCAACCTCTCACTCCTATGAGGTTGAGTGGAGTTGCAGACAGGGCAGCTGCCTCACACAATGGCCGATGTAGGTCGGGTCGGGTCACACTATGTGACCCAGGTTGTGTTAGGATTTTGTTTTTAAGAGACGATTTAAGAACAGCCGAAAGCTAGGTAAGCGCAGATTACTCCATATATGAAGGCATAGGTTCCCATGTTAGGAAAAACAAATACCATTTTAATTTGGTATATTTTGCAATGAACTGTTTAAGGATAATTTTTATTACTAACTGTTAAACTGAAAGTGCGTAAGCTAATGAATGACGACAATACATTTTGAATAGAGAATTAACAGGTGTAATCACTATTTTACTTCAAATTAGAATGAACTTAATGTTCTTTTTGAGTGCCAATAACAAAATACAGTTTTACCTTGGCTACACAATACATTTTCAAGAAATATAGAATACGCTAAGATTTTAATCAAAGATCTTTGATCTCAAATTTCCACGTCCATCCAACTTTCCATAACCTTATGTGTTCCAATATTGAAGGAAACCGCGTCTCACCTGGAGATGTGTTAAGGTGATGGAGGTGTTCTTGACCTCAGTCTTTCTAGCTGATGGAACTGCAGGTAGTTTTCTGAAAGTGTCATCACTAATTTTTTGTATTATGCCACTCTCTTTCATTCTGAGCAACCTGAAAAACACACATTGTTCGTTTTACATCATTCTATAAAGAGGTACAAATAAGAATTAATTTTTTTATTTGAGTAAGGGAAGTAAAATTTTTGTTGATGTCATTGATTTATAGATATCTATTTCTTTTCTTTTGCATTTTAAAAATTTAATAATGGTCAGGTAACTCAATAGTCAGGAATGAGCCAGAGAGAAAGTATTGTGTGTTGTTTTTCCTCTTATATATCTATTACTGCAAATAACCAATAGACATTGACTATAAATGTGACACTTCCAATCCATGTTATGGGAAATGGCTCAATTGATTGCTATAGTTGGTGATTGCTTCTCTCCCCCTACTTCCCATCTTTGAATTTCTATTCTTACTTATGCCTTCCATCTCCCTATCCCTTGCAATCTCCCATCTTCAGTTAGGAAGGTCTACTTCGAGGTTAAGTCCCCCCATCGGCCTCCATAATAAGAATACATGAAATGATCTTCCCATAACTGTAATGGCCCTTTGACCTGACAGTTCTTTTAACAAAGCCATATGCAGTGTCAAAGGGTTTAGCGGTATCTAGAGAGAGATTATTCTTTAAAAATCGTGCTAAGATGATGAACAAGCATCTCTGTCTCTCTATCATGGGAGATACCACTTGTGTGTCTGACGTTGCGAAGGGCCAAGAGACTAAATGAGAGAGAAAAAGAAATTGGATTCTGTGTGATCGAAGTAGTGGACGTTATTTCAGTGCAGTAAAGGTAAATGTTCTTCAATTGCCATTTGGAGACAAACAAAGGTTTCAAGTCTTGACTGCTTGTTTGTTGCATTTTCCCTTTGTTTCGACTATCAGTACCTCTGAGCAAAGCTGTTTATAAACATCAACAAAATATTAATAGAAATTCCTAATTTATAAACTAAATATGAAATCAGCTATTTGCAGCGTCCCTTCGGGCCCTAGCTGCAACCCCTTTCATTCCTTTTACTGTACCTCCATTCATATGCTGTTTTCCATCTTACTTTCCACTCTCTTCTAACAATGTTTCATAGTGCAGCTGCTAAGTTTTCCTCCTGTTACACCTTTTAAACCTCTTATTCTCAATTTTCCTTTCAGCGCTGAATGACCTCATAGGTCCCAATGCTTGGCCTTCGGTCAAAATTGTATATTCCATCTATCTTTCTAAGAAATGAGCTATAAAAGAATCCTTTTCAGCTTCCCTTGGGTTGAAAAGGAAGTCAGGAAACGATTTAGAGAAGTGTAGATATATATGAGCATTCTAGAGATTAATTATTTTATTAAGTTTCTACCACCCAAAAAAAAAAAAAAACCATGGTACAGTACAGTTGGGGTGGTAAAATGACCCGTATTCCAAACAGATTAGAGCCAGCCAAAACCAAGAAGTAAGGCTAAGATACTGGAAGACGATAAGTCAGAACAACCGAGTGTCAACGTTTTCTTTACTTTCATTCATAAATGATTTATAATCACCCACCCTTCTTCACAAAATTGGGACTGAAAACTTACATATGAGAGAATCGATTTGTGATTGGAGAACCCTTCTGGCAAGCAACCCCGATATACGATGGAAAAAGCCTTTCTCTGCTGAGGTGAAACATCCCTTCTCCAAACGTCTGCACGAATGCACGACCGAAGTTATCACTTGTAATGAACACAAATTTCTCCCTTAAAACCTGGAATAAAATCAAATTGTCCAAATAAAGATCTGTACCCCATTACTTCACAATACTAGTATTTTAAAATTGGTACATAAGAAATATCTGAAACACAAATTAAGCAAGGTATTATAATGAGGAGATTGACTTGTACATTTGTTTCATTGTCTTGTTTTGAGCACCTGTACGTAGTCTATCTTTCCCTCTCTCTCCCCCCTTATATTAGTCATACAAAGCACACTAAATACAATGCCCATGTTAGAAAATAAGAATGGAGAGAGATGAGAAGAGTCAATAAGGAAATAGAGAATGGTAAAATCAACCACGAATAAGTTGGTAAAGGAGTGCAGTGCTTTAAAGGCACTTTAGGGTCTACTCAGACTGAAGAGACTCAGCACTAGGAACTGTCCCAAGTAAAAAGACACTGCCAGGAAGGAAGACCATCCCACTGTTTTTCTGAGCTTCGTCCAAGGTGAAGAGCCACTGCTAAGAGGGAAGACCGTCCCACTTTCTTCGAGCCTCGTCCAGGTGAAGAGCCACTGCCAGGGGGGAAGACTGTCAACCTTTCTTTGAGCCTCGCCCTAGGTGAAGAGCCACAGCATCAGGACCACTACCAGGAGGAAAGACTGTCCCACTTTTTTCGAGCCTTGCGCCAGGTGTAGAGCCACAGCATGAGGGTCGCTGCCAGGAGGAAAGACTGTCCCACTTTTTTTGAGCCTCGCCCCAGATGTAGAGTCACAGCATGAGGGCCACTGCCAGGAGGAAAGACTGTCCCACTTTTTTCGAGCCTCGCCCCAGGCGTTGAGCCACAGCATGATGGCCACTGCCGGGAGGAAAGACTGTCCCACTTTTTTTCGAGCCTTGCCTCAGGCGTAGAGCCACAGCATGAGGGCCACTGCCGGGAGGAAAGACTGTCCCACTTTTTTCGAGCCTCTTCCCAGGTGTAGAGCCACAGCATGAGGGCCACTGCCGGGAGGAAAGACTGTCCCACTTTTTTCGAGCCTCTTCCCAGGTGTAGAGCCACAGCATGATGGCCACTGCCAGGAGGATAGACTGTCCCACTTTTTTTCGAGCCTTGCCTCAGTGCAGAGCCACAGCATGAGGGCCACTGCCGGGAGGAAAGACTGTCCCACTTTTTTCGAGCCTCTTCCCAGGTGTAGGAGCCACAGCATGAGGGCCATTGCCGGGAGGAAAGACTGTCCACTTTTTCGAGCCTCTTCCCAGGTGTAGAGCCACAGCATGAGGGCCACTGCCAGAAGGAAAGACTGTCCCACTTTTTTCGAGCCTCTTCCCAGGTGTAGAGCCACAGCATGAGGGCCACTGCCAGGAGGAAAGACTGTCCCACTTTTTTCGAGCCTCTTCCCAGGTGTAGAGCCACAGCATGAGGGCCACTGCCAGAAGGAAAGACTGTCCCACTTTTTTCGAGCCTCTTCCCAGGTGTAGAGCCACAGCATGAGGGCCACTGCCGGGAGGAAAGACTGTCCCCTTTTTCGGCCTCTTCCCAGGTGTAGAGCCACAGCATGAGGGCCACTGCCGGGAGGAAAGACTGTCCCACTTTTTCGAGCCTCTTCCCAGGTGTAGAGCCACAGCATGAGGGCCACTGCCGGGAGGAAAGACTGTCCCACTTTTTCAGAGCCTCTTCCCAGGTGTAGAGCCACAGCATGAGGGCCACTGCCAGAAGGAAATACTGTCCCACTTTTTCGAGCCTCTTCCCAGGTGTAGAGCCACAGCACTGAGGCCAGCCTCTTCCCTGCCAGGAGGAAAGACTGTCCCACTTTTTTCGAGCCTCTTCCCAGGTGTAGAGCCACAGCATGAGGGCCACTGCCAGAAGGAAAGACTGTCCCACTTTTTTCGAGCCTCTTCCCAGGTGTAGAGCCACAGCATGAGGGAGCTGGGCCACTGCCATGAGGGGCCAGAGGAAAGACTGTCCCACTTTTTCGAGCCTCTTCCCAGGTGTAGAGCCACAGCATGAGGGTCACTGCCACTGCCGGGAGGAAAGACTGTCCCCACTTTTTTCGAGCCTCTTCCCAGGTGTAGAGCCACAGCATGTGGGCCACTGCCAGAAGGAAAGACTGCCCACTTTTTCGAGCCTCTTCCCAGGTGTAGAGCCACAGCATGAGGTCACTCAGGAGGAAAGACTGTCCCACTTTTTTCGAGCCTCTTCCCAGGTGTAGAGCCACAGCACAGCATGAGGCCACTGCCGGGAGGAAAGACTGTCCCACTTTTTCGAGCCTCTTCCCAGGTGTAGAGCCACAGCATGAGGGTCACTGCCAGAAGGAAAGACTGTCCCACTTTTTTCGAGCCTCTTCCCAGGTGTAGAGCCACAGCATGAGGGCTACTGCCGGGAGGAAAGACTGTCCCACTTTTTTTGAGCCTCTTCCCAGGTGTAGAGCCACAGCATGAGGGCCACTGCCTGGAGGAAAGACTGTCCCACTTTTTTCGAGCCTCTTCCCAGGTGTAGAGCCACAGCATGAGGGCCACTGCCAAAAGGAAAGACTGTCCCACTTTTTTCGAGCCTCTTCCCAGGTGTAGAGCCACAGCATGAGGGCCACTGCCAGAAGGAAAGACTGTCCCACTTTTTTCGAGCCTCTTCCCAGGTGTAGAGCCACAGCATGAGGGCCACTGCCAGAAGGAAAGACTGTCCCACTTTTTTCGAGCCTCTTCCCAGGTGTAGAGCCACAGCATGATGGCCACTGCCGGGAGGAAAGACTGTCCCACTTTTTTCGAGCCTCTTCCCAGGTGTAGAGCCACAGCATGAGGGTCACTGCCCGGAGGAAAGACTGCCTCCTTTTTCGAGCCCTTCCCAGGTGTGAGCCACAGCATGAGGGCCACTGCCAGAAGGAAAGACTGTCCCACTTTTTTCGAGCCTCTTCCCAGGTGTAGAGCCACAGCATGAGGGTCACTGCCAGGAGGAAAGACTGTCCCACTTTTTTCGAGCCTCTTCCCAGGTGTAGAGCCACAGCATGAGGGCCACTGCCAGGAGGAAAGACTGTCCCACTTTTTTCGAGCCTCTTCCCAGGTGTAGAGCCACAGCATGAGGGTCACTGCCAGAAGGAAAGACTGTCCCACTTTTTCGGAGCCTCTTCCCAGGTGTAGAGCCACAGCATGAGGGCTACTGCGGGAGAAAGACTGTCCCACTTTTTTGAGCTCTCCCAGGTGTAGAGCCACAGCATGAGGGCACTGCCGAGAGGAAAGACTGTCCACTTTTTTCGAGCCTCTTCCCAGGTGTAGAGCCACAGCAAGAGGGCCACTGTCCGGAGGAAAGACTGTCCCACTTTTTCGAGCTCTTCCCAGGTGTAGAGCCACAGCATGAGGGGCACTGCCAGAAGGAAAGACTGTCCCACTTTTTCGAGCCTCTTCCCAGGTGTAGAGCCACAGCATGAGGGCCACTGCCAGAAGGAAAGACTGTCCCACTTTTTTCGAGCCTTCCCAGGTGTAGAGCCACAGCATGATGGCCACTGCCGGGAGGAAAGACTGTCCCACTTTTCGAGCCTCTTCCCAGGTGTAGAGCCACAGCATGAGGTCACTGCCCGGAGGAAAGACAGCCTCACTTTTTCGAGCCTCTTCCCAGGTGTAGAGCCACAGCATGAGGGCCACTGCCAGAAGGAAAGACTGTCCCACTTTTTTCGAGCCTCTTCCCAGGTGTAGAGCCACAGCATGAGGGTCACTGCCAGAGGAAAGACTGTCCCACTTTTTTCGAGCCTCTTCCCAGGTGTAGAGCCACAGCATGAGGGCCACTGCCAGGAGGAAAGACTGTCCCACTTTTTTCGAGCCTCTTCCCAGGTGTAGAGCCACAGCATGAGGGTCACTGCCAGAAGGAAAGACTGTCCCACTTTTTCGAGCCTCTTCCCAGGTAGAGCCACAGCATGAGGGCTACTGCCGGGAGGAAAGACTGTCCCACTTTTTGAGCCTCTTCCCAGGTGTAGAGCCACAGCATGAGGGCCACTGCCTGGAGGAAAGACTGTCCCACTTTTTCGGAGCCTCTTCCCAGGTGTAGAGCCACAGCATGAGGGCCACTGCCAAAAGGAAAGACTGTCCCCTTTTTTTCGAGCCTCTTCCCAGGTGTAGAGCCACAGCATGTGGGCCACTGCCCGGAGGAAAGACTGTCCCACTTTTTTTCGAGCCTCTTCCCCAGGTGTAGAGCCACAGCAGATGAGGGCCACTGCCGGGAGGAAAGACTGTCCCACTTTTTTTCGAGCCTCTTCCCAGGTGTAGAGCCACAGCATGAGGGCCACTGTCCGGGGAAAGACTGTCCACTTTTTCGAGCCTCTTCCCAGGTGTAGAGCCACAGCATGAGGGGCCACTGCCAGAAGGAAAGACTGTCCCACTTTTTCGAGAGCCTCTTCCCAGGTGTAGAGCCACAGCATGAGGGCCACTGCCAGAAGGAAAGACTGTCCCACTTTTTCAAGCCTCTTCCCAGGTGTAGAACCACAGCATGATGGCCACTGCGGGAGGAAAGACTGTCCCACTTTTTCAGCCCTCTTCCCAGGTGTAGAGTCACAGCATGAGGGCCACTGCCGGGAGGAAAGACTGTCCCACTTTTTTCGAGCCTCTTCCCAGGCGTAGAGCCACAGCATCAGGACCACTGCCAGAAGGGTGGACTGTCCTGTTTTTTTCAAGCCTCATCCCAGGTGAAGAGCCACACCATCAGGACCACTGCCGGGAGGAAAGACTGTCCCACTTTTTTCGAGCCTCTTCCCAGGTGTAGAGCCACAGCATCAGGGCCGTTGCCAGAAGGGTAGACTGTCCCATTTTTTTCAAGCCTCATGCCAGGCGAAGAGCCACAGCATCAGGGCCACTGCCATGAGGGAAGACTAACATTTTTTTTAGCCTCATCCCAGGTGAAGAGCCACAGCACCGCTGCCAGGAGGGTAGACTGTCCCATTTTTTTTAGCCTCATCCCAGGCAAAGAGGATTTTCCATGCATTGTGATTAATTGGTTTTCAACAGGCTGCATTTTTGTCAGTTTTAAGGAAAAGTCTGTTTCACCCCAAAAAACACCCAAGGGTATAGCCTTGCTATTCGAGCCTTTTTTGGCCCCCTGCAATATGGCCAGACTGCGATCAGTTGTCCAGTTGTGGCCATTTTCTATGCATTGTGATCAATTGGTTCCCAATAGGGTACATTTTTGTCATTTTTAAGAAAAAGTCAGTTTCACCCCCAAAAAACACCCTGGGCTATTATAGCCTCACTATTCAGGTCTTTTTTGGCCCCCTACAATAGGCTGGATTACAATCAGTTGTCCAATTATGGCCATTTTCTATGCATTGTGATCAATTGGTTCCCAATAGGCTACATTTTTCTCAGTTTTAAGGCAAAAACAACCAAGGCTACAGTCTTACTATTGTCCCTTTTTGGCCCCTATGCCATATGACCAGATGGCTGAAGGTTGTCCAAATGTGGATATTTTCGATGTGTTATCAATTGGTTGCCAATTGGCAGTGGTTTTCTCAGTTTTAAGGAAAAGTCTGTTTCAAACCCAAAAAACACCAAGGCTATTTGGCCCCTTACAGTATGCCCTGATTGTAATCATTGTCCAATTGTGTCCATTTTCCATGTACTGTACTGTGGTCAGTTGATTGCAAATAGGCTATGTTTTACTCAGTTTTGAGGAAAACATCCAAGGCTATAGCCTTACTATTTTGGGCTTTTTTGCCCCCCGGCATTATGGCTGGATTGCAGTCAGTTGTGCAATTGTGGCCATTTTCTATGTAATGTGATTAATTGGTTGCCTATAGGCTACATTTTTCTCAATTTTAAGGAAAAGTCCGTTTCACCCCAAAAAAACAACCAAGACTATTCAGGCCTTTTTGGCCCCTGCAATATGGCCAGATTGCAATCAGTTGTCCAATTGTGGCCATTTTTCATGCACTGTGATCCAGCAGTGTTTTTCTCAGTTTTAAGGAAAAGTCCATTTCACCACCAAAAACACCCAAGACTATATCCTTACTATTTAGGTCTTTTTTGCCCCCATGCAATATAACTGGATTGCAATCGTTTGTCCAGTTGTGGCCATTTTCTATGCATTGTGATCAATTGGTTGTCAATAGGCTATATTTTTCCCAGTTTTAAGGAAAAGTCCATTTCACCCCCAAAAATTAACCCAAGACTATATCCTCCTATTCGGTTCTTTTGGGCAAGCCAGATTGCAGTCAGTTGTCCAAATGTGGAAATTTCCCGTTGTGATCAACTGGTTGCCAATAGCCTATATTTTCTGTTTTAAGGCAAAGTCCGTTTCGCCCCTAAAAAACTCCCAAGGCTGTAGCCTTAGTATTCGGGTCTTTTTTTTGACCCCTGCAGTATGCTCAGGTTGTTAGTTGTCCAACCAGGCCATTTTGTTTGCGTTGTGATCACTTGGTTGCCAATAGGCAACATTTTTCTCAGTTTTAAGGAAAAGTCCGTTTCACCCCAAAAAAACACCTTTACTATTTAAGCCTTCGGCCAGATTGCAATCACTTGTCCAAACGTGGCCATTTGCTATGCATTGGGATCAGTTGGTCCCAATAGGCTATATTTTTCTCAGTTTTAAGGAAAAGTCCATTTCACCCCCAAAAAACACCCAAGACTATATCCTTACTATGTAGGCCTTTTTTGGTCCCCATGCAGTATAGCTGGATTGCAAACAGTTGTCCAAATGTGGCTAGTTTACACGCATTGTGAGCAATTGGTTGCCGTTGCCAATTGGCAGTGTTTTTCTTAGTTTTAAAGAAAAGTCTGTTTCACCCCTAACAGACATCCAAGCCTATAGCCTTACTATCCAGGCCTTTTTGCCCCCCTGCAATATGGCCGGATTGCAAACGGTTGTCCAAATGTGGCCGTTTCCCATGCATAGTGATCAATTGGTTGCTGATAGGCTGCAATTTTCTCCGTTTTTAAGGAGAAATCCTTTTCACCACCAAAACACAACCAAAGCCTTACTATTCGGACCTTTTTTAGCCCGCCTGCTGGATTGTGAAACAATTTTCCAAATGTGGCCATTTTCCATGCATTATGATCAATTAGTTGCCAATATGCTGCATTTTTCTCAGTTTTAGGAAAAGTCCTTTTCACCCTAAAAATACCTAAGACTAATATGCGTGGATTGCAATCAGTTGTTCAAATGTGGCCATTTTTCATGCATTGTGGTCAATTGGTTGCAAATAGGCTGCATTTTTCTTAGTTTTAAGGAAATGTCCATTTCATCCCCATAAAAACACTCAAGGCTATACTATTCTGGTCTTTTTTGGCCCTCCTGCAATGAATTGTCCAAATGGAGGGTAGACCTTCCCATTTTTTTTTTTTTTAGCATCATCCTAGGTGAAGAGCCACAGTATCAGCGCGACTGACAAAAGGGAAGACCGTCCCACATTTCTGGAACCTTGGTGCAGGTGAAGAACCAAAGCATAAGGATCACTGCCAAGGAAGAAGACTGTCCTGGTTTTCGAGCATCACCTAAGCTGATGAGCCTAGCTATCATTGGAACTTATGCCATGATCGAAGATTTTCACTGTTTTATAGCCTCATTCCAGTTGGAGAGCCTCTGCATCGAAAATGCTGCAGGAAGGGAAGACTGTCCAACAGTTTTACTTCCTCACCTCAGCTGACTTGTTCCATTACTGAGAACAACCTCTTCTGGCTCTTCAGCTGGGAAGTTCCAGAATCGGAAAAAATGCATAAAGGGAAAAGCATCCCACAGTTGTACAGGTTCACCTTGGCTGGAAAGCACCAGCTTTGGGAACATTGACAATAAGGAAGACTGTCCACAGTTTTAGAACCTCAATCCAGGTAAAGTACCCCAGCAGGAGGTTAGACCGTTTCACAGTTTTGGAGCCTCACTCCAACTGAAAACTTTGAAAAGACCCAGCATTGGGAACACTGCCAGGAGGGAAGACTGTCCCACAGTTTTAGAACTTCACCCCAGGTAAAGTGTCCCAGCAGGAGTGAAGGCCACCCCACACTTTTAGAGCCTCGCTACAGTTGAAGAAGAATCCTACCATCAGAGCACTAAGCATTCAAAACACAAAAACGCCAGCAGCTTACTCAAGTACTATACTGATATTCTTAGAGATCATATTCTTAGAGAGATCGTTATCATTTTAGCTAAGCTTAGAATAAAAATTCAAAATCAGGAAAGCTGTATATTATTAAAGGAAAAGCTTATAAAAAAAATACTCACCCGTTGTACTCCAGCAGAAATGCTATCAACAAAACTCTTTGATCTGTCTTTGTGATTGAATAGCTCCCAGGTCTGTTTGAAAAGCCCTCCAGTAGCGGTCTGCAAAGACACGATTTTTTTTTTTTTTGTGAAAGTATACATTTTCCATGTAATGTGCACTATATAAATTTTATCATCGAGTAAAAATGGTTGATTTATCTTTATGTGTGAAAGAATAATAATTTTATGAAAAGAAAAATAAGTACCATTAGAGAATACGGCTAATGGTCATAAATAATACTATTGCTCTTGGTACTAAAGGTACGTCGAGCCTCGCTGTTTATAGTGCGCGTACAAATGATGCCATCTACCCTCTGTGGGCATCACACTTCACCTGGGCACGGTGGAGGGGATACGAAAGAAAGATGTGTTAGACAGCAAACTTGTGGGCACAACATGAGCAATGATGCTTGATGGAGCAATGGTAGATGTAGTACATTATTGTTTTATGCCAAATGTGTAAACATCTTATTTTTTTCTTTAACTACGTCTCGGGATAATTATTTCATGGATCTGTTATGAATCAGCTTTGCTTGTAGGATATACATACCTTGAAAAAACTTTCATAGTTACTGCCACCCAAAGTACCAACGGTAAATCCTTCCTTGACGGCTCTAGGGAGGTCCTCTAGGGAATCTATGGGAGTTTCGTAAGCAGGGACGGCCAAGCCAGCTGTCAGCATACCTGAGTATAGGGCTACAAAGAGGAGTAACATTTTTAGGCGGATAATCCTTTTATTTGCTTCTCTCACAAAATTTTAGTCTGGCTAGCTTTCGAGAGTTGTTCTCACACAAAGTTTTAGGATTGTGGTTGACACAGCTTTCAAGGCTCGTCTTCCAATAGTATTTTCAGTTTGAAGTTAATTCAGCGTTACTGGTAAACCTGGCTAAAAATTTGGTTCTTGGTAAATTCTGCTTTCAAGTTATTGTACGGACAAGGAAGGCATGTTGATCAGGTCCGGTTGCACGTTAGATCCTTTATCATTTTAAACAGCAGTACGACCTTCACCCTGAAGGTGGCAAATAATGTAAAGTTCTTGAAAATGACAAATTTTTCAGTTAGAGCTATCAATTAACAGTGAAAGTCATACCAGATATTTAAGTGAAAATGATTTACAAACTCATCATACAGATTTCGTGGTTACTGTCCTCTAAGTTGTAAAATCAGTTTCCTGTGCATTATATTGTGATGCTAGTGTATTGCAGACACTCTCAAGAATTACTTAAACCTTAAGAATGCATTTCTCTCCCATAGAGTTTGATGTTCCTTCCTCGATACTACGCAGAGGTGGCATCTTGTGAATCGTCATTTGTTAGCAAAGTGGAGATAATTCTAATAAAAAAATATTCGATTTTGAATTCAGTGGATGCCAGATCTGATGGAATCATAATTTTCAGGGTTGTTTGAAAAATAGATTATCAGATGTGATGCGTTCGCAGTTCAAGCAAGAATGAAATATAGATAACTTGTTATGTGAAATGCAACATTTGCGGTTAAAGACTGTGGTTTACATTCCGAAGTTACCTGCATTTATGAAGCAGAAGAAAAACCAGAATAAAAGGACAAGTCTGACTTGCACCGAATCTTCATTTATACAGGAGCCCTGATTGACAATACTTCGAAATATGTTAAACTGAAACCACTGGAAATCAATCTTCACGTCGGCTGCCACGAGCTTATTTAAGAGATACGAGACCGAGTATACGACAGGTCCCATTAGCAAAACAGTCGAAGTAATAAAAGCCCAAATCTGTTTCAGAAAGAAGAATGTTATTAGGTGGAATTGTCTGCAAAATAATAAATAATGCTAGTAGATGTTACAAAATCTATATATTTATTTACTTGGTATATTAGTCGGTCGTTAATAGCAGTAGTAGCTGAGATAACAGCAACAAAGATAAGTAGGATAATAAATTATGAGCGTGCTTACAGTATATATCCAAAGACATAACAGAAACTCCGTAATACTAGAACATATACTTCAAACCGAAATTAACAGGAATTTTAATAAGAGGTTGTTGATATTTGCTGAGGTACGATATTATTTGTGCCTTCAAGGTTATTAAAGAAAAGATAGGATTTGTGAATGGACCGCTGATAGAAGTCCATAATGTAGACGTGAAGGGTTGTTGTTCATCGCAAATGAAAAAAAACTAAGATATCCAAATGAACTAGAGGGGTGGGGGGTGAATTAGTGAGAAATGTAGTGCCGCAAAGATGTGAAAAAAGACTAAATTGTAGCTAATTCTCATGTCAAAATGGTCAAGACTTTGTTGCAGTGGGATGGTCAGTGACGAAAACTGAGTAAGAATGGCTCATGGAAAGGTTGCATAATCCAGATATTTTGTGGGGGAGAATGGTGTGAGGTACTGAGAAAGTGCTGAAATGGCCAGCTTAGTCAACTATCAGACTCAAGAGACTTTGATATGTTAGAATTTCTGGTCATGGAAGGTGGAGAAGAATGACAGACTGTGGGCTGAGGTGATAATAATTTGGCTAACGTGGCTGTTTGGTAAGTTGCAATGAATTTGCAGCAATTCCGAGCGAAGGGCTTCCGTTATTCATTACGTTGTGAATGAATGAGCGTGGCAATGGATGCTGAGTGTATGTGAACATGTGTGATTAAAGCTTATTAAAGTTGGATTGTTATAAAACGGGAGAGAGAAGTGAGTTATGCAAACGCCATATGACCAGCTGTCTTCATACTTGGGGTGTAAACGGGCTGAGAATGGCAAGCGCCCTGTTCTTTTCCTTTGGAGATCTTGACATTAACAAGTATCTGCCACTTGTGTAAGGATGAGTGAAGTCTATAACACTCTCTCTGGTGTCTGTAATAATAAAGCAAACAATCAATAGGTAGTCCTGCCCAAAAAAACATTAGCGTTGAAAGCTTTCATCTAGGCTAGAGTCTGTTCGTGTCCTGAAACAATGCAGTTTTAACATAATTGCAACGACTCTGGTCTTCTGATTATGGAATGGGTATGTAGGTAGCAACCATATCCTGATACTAAATTGTTCTTTATGATAACGAATACCAGTGGTGATTTCCATGTCTGTTAAGGCTGAGAGAAATTTGATAGGGGATTTTATGTAACTGTTGACATTATACTTCTAATTCTTTATCCGAGTTCCTTCGTACAGAAAATTTTATTTTCGTTGAGATTCGATGCAAAGAATGTTTCCTGCCTCTTTGTACTAACAGATCGTAAGCGTCAATTAGCAACTAGGAATTACACCATATTAATTACTTTCCTGCAGCAACAGGTATTAAGAAAATTTACCTGAAATAGACAACGCCGATAATCCAAAAGCAGCTTCTCGCCTAGCCACCATTCCAATGATTCCCGTTATGTTCCCATCCGGCAAAAGATCTCCCCATACATTGTCTCGTGGAAGAAATGCTTTGTATCTGTTCGAGAAATTTAAACAGTACAATGAGAGAAACAAGGTGTGCCATGCAAAGTTGGAGATCATCGCTCATATTCGTGCTGTATTCATGAAGGCCAGTATTGACATCGAAATTATATGCAAATTGAAGAAATTATGAATATGTGAAAATAATTATCATTACGGTTTGATAATGTATACTCTTTATTAAAAAAAAAGGAAATTTGAGAAGGGAGAACGATATACTGGATATGACGTTTACTGTTTTTGGTGTCAAATTGGCCAGCAATTGGAAACCTGAATTACTCTTGGGCTGCTGAAGTCAGGATCCCTGGAAACGCCAAAACGGCCGATTCGCAGTCAAATAGGTTCTTAATAACTTTGGTATTGCAGGTGGAACAAACGAATTACAGTACATCAAAAATATACCAAAGAAGAAATGAAATGATAAGGCATTTTGTTTTGTCTTACCCGCAATGCCTCAGCCAACCTACTGACTCAGTGTACTAAACATACGTTATTCCACGTCTTGGGTTCACACTTCATACAAGATCTAGATAAACTGCAATGGCCGTCGCTAATTGTGTGCAATATATTACAAGTTATTTCCTGGTCAGTGACAAAGTATGCGGTGTCGATTGCAGTAGTCTGAGCAGGAATAGGAGGAGAAAAATTCAAGTTTTACAGATTTCCACTGACAAATACCAGGCAGTTTAAACTGTAGTCATGTCTGTCGTCGGGTTTGTAGAATAAATCTGAAAATGCAAGTCTGTTCTCGTCAATTCAAAGCAGCAGGCTACACACATATAAGGATAAAGTTGAGAGGGAGCACGTCAACAAGCCTCCACACACAATACAATTAAGTGATTCAGATTGCTAGCTAATGAACCCTTTTTAATAGTATCATTTACGTAAAATGCGATTTACCATTAACAGTTAGAAGCATAATTCATATACGTAAAGCCAGAGTTCATCAGCATCATTCAGACTAACCAGTAATCGGAGAGTGCTTTGTGTAACGCAGTATGCATATAAAAGAGAGCCTAGATACGTATCCTACAGGACTTATGATTTAAATCTGGTAAAATGCAGGCCTCAGGAGCCTTTAGACATATATTCATGACTACTAATATATATAATATATATATATATATATATATATATATATATATATATATATATATATATATATATATATTTTTTTTTTTTTTTTTTTTTTTTTTTTTATACTCTTTGCCACGTAACCCATCAGACCAGGCTGAACCAACTGTAGATTGTTGGAAATTACTTACGAAAAGTTCAGAGCTGAACTAAGGATGGTTATAATCTCTACGTCAAGGCCTGAGACAATCTCAACGCTCCCGTCAGGATGAACTGCTTTGCTCAGTTGGATCGCCAAGAGGATTTCCTTGACGGCCACCTTTAAATGGCGTCCACTCAAGTTATAGGTTTCCTGCTGCACTGAAGAGAGCATCTCCAACTCCGTTGTGCTTTCCCA
>NC_089746.1:21137760-21142760 GCF_040412425.1 Macrobrachium rosenbergii
CATTATTGAATGTTGTGCGTACTTCGGCGCGTATCATGGTGGGCTTTCAGAATATGCTTTGAAATGTACGTTTTTTTGTTATTGCTGTTTTATTTAGACGTAATGCGGTTTCGGCAATCCTATTGCTAGTATTATACAGTTATCTAATGTTTGGAAATTAACTTTAAGCTAATTATTTAGGCAGCCTGCTTTTAACTAAGAAACATCACTACGATCATACCTTCATATTCATGACTATATAAAAACGTCAGGCTTCTTTTGGTCTTCACTATAGCCATGATTAGTTTTATTACGTCATGTGCTGAAACATTCCTGGTGGTTGAAAATGAAAAATTAATCAACATTCGCTAGAATTTTGTAGACTCTTAGTAAAGCTGATTAAATATTTTCAAATATTCAGAACATGAAGATTTAGTTGCAGTTGAAGTTAATTAATGGAATATTTCATTTAGTTGTAGAGATATTCGTAAATACAGAAAAGACAAATGGGAATAGCTATTGAGAGCAATCAATCCACCCTATGAAGCCGTTACGTACCTGTGGCTTTGACCGAGAGTGGGGATTTTTGCGATGGCGGAAAGATTTGCACCACGAACGTAATGTTTCCTAGTCAGATCACGAGAGCCAGATCCCGATGAAACCAACATGAAAACTAGGACTAAAAATGAAAAAAGAAAAGTGAATAGAGGGTTGACTAATGATGAACATTATTGTGCGCATAGAAAAATTCCATTTAGTAGCCCTTGCGAACATTGACTAGATAAAAAGACTTTCATATTATGTCGTTTTGGTCTAATCTTTTGATTAAAGTTTAAACTAATTTATGAGATAATTATTTATCGATATATGAAAGTCAAAAGGCCTTTCAGAAACCTTGACTGAAGTAAACTGAACTCAGTTTTAGAAATTATGCGTTAAAGACATTTTAAATTGACGGATGGGCAACCTGTTTTAAGCGCTGAATGGCTCAAAGTGCCCCAGTGCTTGGCTCTATAGTCTAAATTTTATGATTTAATTCAGTTCAGCGAGTCAGAGTCACTGGTGTAAATTGGACACTGACTGACCAGCCCTTAAAAGCTTTGATTTTTTTGTTGTTGTACTACCACTTACGTGTGTGTCTGTGTGTGCGTATGAGGGATATTTTGGAACTTACTTTGCTATGGGAAGCATCTTCTCCAACACTGCTAGAACTAATCTGAAAAGCGAGAGAGAGAGAAATAAGTATACCTTAGTTTTACCAGACCACTGAGCTGATTAACAGCTCTCCTAGGGCTGGCCCGAAGGATTAGACTTATTTTACGTGGCTTCTTGAATCTAGTATGGAGATATATTTCGCTACGAATATTTTAGAGAAAAATCTTTACCTTCATGTTGTTGTAGATGCAGCCATGGTTGGTGTTTGTAGTTTTATTAACGACGAAACTCAGATCTTTTGAAAGATTTTGAGTATAATTTTATAAGTGTCTGACAGTAAGCAGAATTGCTGCAGTGAAAAAATGCCAATGTATGTATTGCTCAAGTGTCATGGGAGACGGGTATCTGGGAACCAGTAAGAAGCCAGATAATGTGATGAATAATTAGTTGACTAAAATTGGCTAGACCTACTTCATCTGTTTCAACAACATTTTGGCACGTACGTTGTTTATGCCTAATGACTTCAAGTCTGTTAATGTCCAATTAAGTGGTAACTGGTCATTACCCATATAGTTTGTTTAGAGATGTACGAGTAAATCGTAAATTAACGGTTTGACGTAATACTAGACTCGATATTACAAACTGACTTCACGACGCCCGTAATTTCGGATGCTAATATATACGTCGTTGGTAATCATACAAATATTTATTGATATCATGAATATGTTGATTTTTCTCGATATAGTAAATATGCTGATTTTAAAGCCTTTCTTCATATCATTCCAGGCGTAACAGTTGCTTAAACACTTGTAATGAATGATGGAAAGTTTATGACCTGGTGTTCATTTAATATTAATTTATTGTTTTGATCAAAGCATAAAAAATACCTCTTATATTAAGAAATGGAAACTGTTGTAATGAAATGTAATGTCATTCGAGCTTTACACCGATTTAATTTATTACCAATAAAATATGGTTATGGTAAGCAGCGCAGACTCTTGTAATAAATTGTCCTCCTATTTGAGATTTGTATCTATTATAAACAGGTTTAATACCTTGTATTTTACAAGAATCATAATTCCATTTATCGCGCAGTCAGTAACATTGTATGGTCTAAAATTAATATCTTCATTTATTACTAGTAGAATTTATTTATTTTCCATCTTTAAATGACAGGAATTTAATCGTTTTTATGTAAGTGAAAATTCATTTGAAACCAGTATCATATGGTATGAAACTATCTTGTTTTCTTATTGGATAAAGGTATTTTACCCCAATGTTACCTTATGGAAAATTAAACATGCATATTTTGATAGGGTAAATTCACTTCATATTTTGATAGGGTAAATTCATTTCACATTTTTACAGGGTAAATTCATTTCATATTTTGATAGGGTAAATTCATTTCATGTTTTGATAGGGTAAATTCATTTCATATTTTATAGAGTAAATTCATTTCATATTTTGATAGGGTAAATTCATTTCATATTTTGATAGGGTAAATTCATTTCATATTTTCATAGGGTAAATTCATTTCATATTTTCATAGGGTAAATTCATTTCATATATTTTTAGGGTAAATTAATTTAATATTTCTATAGGGTAAATTCATTTCATATTTTTGTAGGGTAAATTCATTTCATATTTTTATAGGGTAAATTCATTTCATGTTTTTATAGGGTAAATTAATTTCATATTTTTAAATTCATTTCATATTTTTATAGGGTAAATTCATTTCAAATGAAATCCATTTTGAATTTAGAGATGAATTTCATGACTTCTTTGTCCGGACCATTTCAGTTTGACATAATTAAATGGGCTGAATTCATTAGAAAATCTAGTGTCGGAAACCAGCTTTAAAGTTTACTAGTCATTTGATTTACATCACATGGCTGCTATTCATAGTAATTATTACCTTTTCAGTTCGCTTTAACTAATAATTTGACTGAGAACGCGCTTAAGTAAAAATCTCCATTAATGATAAATAATTTAAAAGATTATAAACGGGTTTAAATTGAACAGTTTAACTCCTGTGTTTTCATAATTTTTATTATAAATATTTCGATTTTAATATGAGGCGACCTAACCTAACTCAGTAATTAAAACTAATGCTAAAACTATATATTATCATTGGTCTTTCTATTTAAGGCGGTCTTGTGTTCATAAATTTGTTGCCTATGAAACACTTATCAAACAAGCTAGTATAAAAGAACCATAAGATTTCTATGTATTCCTACAACTCTGATAATTAGAGATGTAAAATCTTATAGCTTGAAGTTAGTTGTCGCTATGTACATTATATTTGAAATCAGAAGGAGAAATTACTCATATTTATTTTAGACACTTTGATTTTTACTGTTTTTTTTAGAAGAACGACGGGGCTGGTAAACATAAAAGGAGACGAATGTTAAAAATCGGGCCTTAATTATTGAAGACGATTTACGGAGGAATTTTTTTGTCGCAGTTGTAGATGGACATAATCTAGTTAGTGAAAAACGCTTCACTATCGGATGAAAAAAAAAAAGAAATTTAGCATTATAGCTTTCTTGGCGGATTAGAATACCAAAAATTTTTTATTTTTTTCCAAGCAAATAATTTCGTACATAAATTAAAAAACAAATTTTTGTACTGGTCTTGTTCGAAGACAGATGACTTTTCAATGCAACTATCTTGAGCTTCAGTTTTTCTAACCTAATGTCGGCTACGGATGTTTGGCTTCATACCTTCGATATGCAATGCAAATAATAATTTTCAGATTCCCCGTAAAGGAAAATAATTTCAAGATCTTTGAAAGAAATTGTAAGACAATGACAAATTACTGTTGTTAGGTGTGAATGACCACAATCTCGAAATAGATATTTCAATAACTTTTGCCATAATTTTTGATAATTTTTAGCTAAGATATACCAAATACCGTTAAACTTTTCTTTGATTATAATTGCAAATGAACAAAACTCACAAATTTGAATTATTCAGAGGATTTATAATCTGTCCATTCTTTGCTATTTGCCTTTCACTTAAATCTGAAGAGACCTTTGTTGCCTTGTAAACAACGGTGCTTCTACAAAACAGTCTCTTGGGTCTTGGTTGGCTTGCTAGTTTTTCCCATATCAGTGGGTATCTAGTTTACAAAGCTCATTGATTAAGTTGTTAAGTATTTTGGAAGGGTGGTTACAATTGGGAAAATAAAACTTTGTTGGAAAATGTAAGGACGATTAAACTAGTTCTCTCAGTATCGAGTCAGTGTCAGCAGAGTACAGCATGTTCGATCAGTTTTGGGATATTTCAGAAATATTTGTCAGGCCATCATGAAAAAAAAGTTTATCTATCTTGGTCAGCGTTAGAGCTGACTGGGTAACGTAAAGCGACATGTAAATAGATCTCCCATTAACTGGTCAGCGTCAAGGCAGAAGTTAATCTTAATAATGGTCAGGCCCGACAATTAAAAGATTTACTACTGTCTCGTCATTATAATTACTATCAAGATTAAACTTACCTGGTGAGTCAGGGTAGCCGATATCTGGTGTACCTGGTCAGCGTCAGGACAGCCAGACGAGGAGGTCAAACAGCAGAGAGAAAGTTCTTTGCGTCCTGAAGGACTGAACTCAGAATTGCGAGTCGACCAATTTGTTGGTTGATGTCAAGGCTTTAATGGGATTCGTCGTGCATTTGACGCATGCGCTGTTGCGCGTGATCTTCCTCTCCTCTTGATTTTTGTTCGACTTTTTTTCCCCCCCTTTTATTGACCTATTCCCGTTTTACCTCTAAACGGAATAATGAATTATTTGTCAATTTAGTTTTTTTCACTCATTTACAGGCACTTAAAGGTTCTTAGTTTCACAAGCCTGCTCGCATAATTTATTCGC
>NC_089746.1:21147760-21155260 GCF_040412425.1 Macrobrachium rosenbergii
TATATATATATATATATATATATATATATATATATATATATATATATAATATATATATATATATATATATATATATATATATATATATATATATATATATATATAATATAATATATACCTATGAAAATGTTTTTCCTGTGCGTAACAACGATAGCCCATTGATAATGAATTACACGTTTCGATTGCTAACGTCCAGCCTTTCTCCTTGGTCCTGGCTTCAGAACGGTACATAACGTCCCTATAAAACCTGCCGTCTCGACCTTCCCCCGCCCCCATTACTGTTATTCTTGGAAAAATTAGTAAACTTTTAAATATGTATTTTTTTTTTTAATTTTCATTATTTTTCACGTCACTTAGGAGTGAGCAGTGGTGTTTCAATAGAAATTCTGGAGTAAACGAAGAACAACAGGAATAAAACATCACACCCATTTTAATCAGCTCCTTCCCGGACCTGGATAAGGATCTCCAGAAAAATCTAAAGCTTGATTTCCTAAGGAGGCGTCGTGAAATGATTTTCCCAAATTTTTACTTAATCTTACTGTAAATATTTTCGGCGAATGGATAATCATGCTCAGCGAACTTGTACAACGAAATATTTCATCATTGATAGGATAAGTTTAAACTGCTCTCAGTTGCTTTAAATTCCTCTTTTATGTTTCAGCTGAATGATGTGAAAGCCAGCGGATCGACTGTTTTCCCAACTCTGGGTGTTGCGGTTCCGGCAAGACGAGGCCGAGCGTCTGCTCTGTTTTGGTTCAATCTGAAAAGGAGCGACGAGGGCGACTACAGAACTTTCCACGCTTCCTGTCCTGTGCTTCTTGGAGGAAAATGGAGTGAGCATTTTGTCCTAGTAGTCTTTTTTCATGACATCTCACGTTTCATGATCTATTTTTTGACAACTATCTAAATCGGAATTTTGGGGAACATTTTAAGGTACTCTAACGCCACTTGCTTATAGCAAAAACGGATGTACTAATTGTAAGTACAAGGGGTTATCATTGCATCATCGGGACAGTTGCAGGATTTTTTAGAAATCAGGGATGCTCGGTTCAAGAATGTAACCTATCAGGTGTTTTTTTTTTTCTTATATTGGCGTGCATCTCAGAACTGTTCAAAGGGTTTTCTAACTTTTACTGAAACAAATAATTTGTATCATTGACCGAAAAAATATATTATGTATATTGAATAGAATATATTGTTTGTTAGTACGTATATTAGCGTGCTGATACTCCCCATTTGATGTAAATTTCTGTCAATAAATCTGTAATAATAATAATAATAATAATAATAATAATAATAATAATAATAATATGGTGTGTCTCCTACGAAGGCCATCCTTCTCCTCCATCCTCTCCAGGCAGTTAATGATGTTCTGCTGCTCGGGAAGTGTTATTGCGCAAGCTTATCGCCCTTAACAGGGGCAAACTTCGCCTCCCCCAAGAGAGAGAAACACATCAATCTGACGAATAATAATAATAATAATAATAATAATAATAATAATAATAATAATTGTAGGTTTTGACACTGAAATATTTTCATTGCCTAACGAATGTTTTTCACTTCTAGTTGCCAATTTGTGGATTCAGATGGAAATGCACGAACGACCCTCGAGATTGATCATTCGTTTCTGAAGAGGACCCACCCAAACCACCTTCAAGAGAACAACTGAATTACCTTTACTCCTAGTTTTAGATTTTAAGATGAATGATCTTACTGGCCAGTATATTCCCTGTTATGAAGCAGAGAACTTCTTATGGCTGTTGGTAAGGCAGATGAACATGTTGGGCCTACTCTAGACGTATGTAAAGGCGATATAATTTTAACCAGTAAAATCAGTTTGGTTTTCTAAATTGAAGGTATCAATTTGATTGAGTATGTACGGCTTTTGACCTAAATCACAGTTTTACCTTCATAACATTCCTATTACCTTTCTTTATCTATTCAACCTGCGATTTGTATCGATCCTTCCTTCAAAATCCTTTAAAAGACAAAGTAATCCTTGGGTTTGTCTTTTACATAAACACGCTAGCCTCACTTACAATGATAGCTTAAGAGATTTCAAAAAGGTTTTCTGGGCATTATCAATAGAATTGTTGCTGTTATGTATCATGTTAACATTTCCTTCATGAAGTTATGCTGGCATTGGGGAATGTAGGTATTGTACTATATTCATTAGCTTCTGACAGAAATGTAAGAAAAATCAAGATTTTGAAGATTTCATGAAACGAGAACAAAAATAATTATGCAATGAGAAAAAGTGAATATCTTGGTTTTCAATCTGAATGTTTATATTCATTTATCACTTTCGCTCTTGATTGGACTAGAAACTTCAGTTGGTAAGAAATGTGAAATGTAGAAATAATGCATGACTCTACTGAAGTCATTCTTGCGTGGCAGCTAAAGCACCAAATCCTGTTGCTGCAGTGAATGTCATTTGGTAGGAAACAACCAACTACCAACCTGACAACAGTGCTTTTAGCTTTATACTTCATTGTTACTTGGTTTTTTGTAGATGGGGAACTACTGTCACACTACTTTCAAGAAGTCTATTGTCGAGGAAGCTATTATTTATACTTTTCCTTTAAGATAGATTTACTGCTGACGAAGTGTCCCTTAGCACGGCGAATCTATAATGTCACAATGCACTAACGTTTTAAATGTTCCTGGTTGCTGAAATGGTTTTCAATTGATGTTCCTTAATATAAGTGTATCTCCAACTATAAGGCAGTCCGGACTTCATTAAATATGTTGTTATCGAGGTGCTTATTGTTACTGTAACTGTTATTGCCGTTGTTCTTGTTAGTTATCATTATTAACAAAACAAGCTTGTTGGCGCGTGCTATGCGCTCTGGAACGGCGCTGCTGTCTTCCCTACCCTTCCTTTTCCTACCTACCCCGCCTCCACCCGTGGCGGACAAACAGGTTTGCAGGAGGGGTGGATGTATCCCTATCCTTCCGTTCTCCCTAACTATCCCACCCCACCCGGGGCGGACAAACCTGTGTGCATGAGGGGGTGGATGTCTCCCCTACCCTCCCATTTCCTTACCTACCCAGCCCCACCTGGGCAGACAAGCCAGTTTGCAGGGGGTGGGTGGCTGTGTCACTTCTCCCCTACTGTTACCCTGGGGCGGGGGACAAACAAGATCCACTCGGATTTTATTATTATAGATTATAGGCCTATTATCATTATTGTTATCAAAAATCTTTCTAAAAAAACTCATTGATACAAAACCGTCCAATTGCTATGCTGCTATGCCAAAGAATTGTTACGTTATTCTTAATAATAATGCTTGTGATGTAACACAATAAAGACCAAGACTTAACGGATATATTCATTCCATGGAAGCTGGAAACATGACTTTCGCAGACCCGTGCATATAACTAAATTCAATAGGCCCAAAATTCATTTTTAACCATATTGTTAAGCACATAACTAATTATGGGGGCCAACCAGATGACTATTGTTTCATTACGTTTCATAATTCTCTTGTCTGATGATCCAAAAGTAGAGCTCATGTATTCATCTATATTTTAATTTTGCTAGTAGCTGTTGTTGGCCTAGAAAATCAGATAGCACTGGAGTAGGTCGTGTTGCACTCATTTGCTCTCACTCTGATGTTAAATGAAATGGCAGGTTACCAGAAGATAATTCTGAAAGGACGAGGGTAAGTCCAGAAAAATCAAGGCTTTATTAAGTGGCCGATACCCTACCATACTCCCCTACTCTGTGACTCACCGTGTAATGTCATGATTTGAATGTTCACAATCATTCCTTTGAAATTAAATTGTATATATACCATTTTTTTTATTTTATATATGTATATGTGTGTGTATACATACAGTATATATATTTACTATATATAAAATTTACTATTTCTCAAGGACCTCACAGTGATTCATTGGTAGGAGTATGTAAGATATCGGCCAATTAACAAAGCCTTGATTTTCTGTATACATCATACTATAGGTTTTCAAGGACTTTGTTCATTCATGAAGTAGGAACCATTGTTTAACCAAACACATGCACAGATAGTTTAATGACTGCAACTGCAGAGCAATAATGTATTTTCTTGTTTATGCACTGTTTCACCTGTTCTGTTGAAATAACAAGATAAACTTCCAAATCTACTCCTTGTTAAAAGATTTGTTCATAAGAAAGAGACGACAAGTTTTACATCAGTTTACTTAGTTCTTAACATTAAATTTGTTTGTACCTCAGAAAAGTAGTTTCTTGTTTTTCTGAGAACCATTATGTAGTTAAGGCATCTCATTCATACTATTAGTTCCATTTTGGAGAGGTTTAGGTTTCCATCTAAATTAAGGTAGAAGTCTTATGGATGTAGAAATAAGGATTCCGTTTAGCCCTAGATCAGTTTTTTTTAAATTTTTTTCGGTCGATATAAAGTGATCAATAGCTTGGCAATCATATATTCATTTTTACACTTATGTCACATCTAAATGAGATAAAATGCACAGTATAAACTCCTCATAAAATTGTCATGGAATTCCTCATTCTTTATCTCAAACCTTCTTCGCAATCCTCACTCGAATTGGCTCCTGACGGATAGTGCTCTTGATGAGCCTTCTGCTTCAGTTGCTCTTCTTCCATTTCTTCGGAGTTGTATTTCTGGGCAATGATCTGGAGTTGCTCTTCTTTCCAACTGTTGTCTTTTAGCCACTTTTGCTTTAATTCTTCGCTCGTTTGTTCGACGGCCGACTGAGAGATCTCCTCTTGTAGTCTAATCTTTTCAGTCAGCCATTGGAGAGTGTCCTGAACCTACGAGAAGGCAAGGAAAACGCGAGTTTCAACTCTACTGTGATCAAAATAACATCTCCCCCAAAAACTCATCCCTGTGACGCCACGTAACAGACATACTCCTTAAGAAGGGCAAGAGAGGAAGTTATTATAATATTTATAATTTGTTACCATTATGTCAGGCACATACACCTGAATAGACGAGAGAGCTACAGTAGGTCGAAATTGGAGTTGAGTTTTTATATCCAAGGTGAAGGAGGATCAGGAATGGCATCTGTTAATTTCAGTCTATAACAGGGAAGGTTATTCAAGATGGCTGCCGTTATTTTGCTTTCGAGGTTGAAAAGTAATGAGATCATTTCGTGAAATAACTTTAATTAACATTAAAGTTATTTCCTACGAAATTCGTCTCCTTTGGGCGTCATTGATTATTATCTTGAAGAGATTAAAAAATAAAGAAAATACAATCCAGTTTTAACAAATTTGATCCCAGGATATCGTTAAGCAGGGAAACTGCTTTAATGAATAAAGAATCACGAAATCCGTTGTACTCCCCTTTTGATAAGCTCAGTTTTTTCATTGGGTATTTGGGCAACTTTTAAGGCGTCTTTTGAACGAATCAATATTGCTTCTCATTTTACGTCTGCTGTTGCTGCTAACGACCACTTCTACTATTGCTGTTAAATAAACCCTCGAAATAATCAATGTTAGTGCCATTTCTGTTAAAGCTGTTAATACTAACTCTCGTAATACTGCTGCATAATTCACTATTATGCATTATTTACGTAAGCTTTTTTTCAACCTTTGAAAAATTAAATACCTTGTTTATTTTCTTTTTACCTTCAACCAGTGCCAAAATTCTTCTCTGGAGTCAATTACGATACTCATGAAATTATGGATGGAATGAATGACGACTCGAATGGGCCCGCGCAGAAACAAATAAGACTAGATACATAATCCTACAATGTGTCCCAAACTGTAAATGAATGTAATGGTTATGGGGGAGTGCTCTATTGAACATACCTAGAAAGCTGTATGGCTGTTGTCTAAGGATGTGAGACAGGCGCCTTTAAATTCGATTCAGCTGTAAGGGATACATAATGCAAGAATTCTTTCACTACATCATGTATATATATACAGTATATATGTATATATATAATTATATATGTATATATATAAGAATGTATATATGTGTATGGACATATATATATATATATATATATATATATATATATATATATATATATATATATATATATATATATATATATATATATATATATATATATATATATATATATATAGTTATATATAGAAATATAACTGAATCACTAAAATATGGAACGTGATGAATATAAAAATAAAGACAAAATCCACAGAAGGAAGAGAAGCACTGGAGTGCTGCGAGGCCTTCGAGGTCGTCCTTTACTTAGCAGATTTTGTCTATATATATATATATATATATATATATATATATATATATATATATATTATAATTATATATATATATATATATATATATATATATATATATATATATATATATATATATATATATACATACTTCCCTGTCTTTAAAAGTGAAATACTTAAGTCTTTGAGGCTACGCGATGCCTTCCCAACCTTATCCCTCCACACTTCAGTTGCGAATCATGTAGCTTCTGCTGCTTGTGTAATATTCTCGTCACGTCTTCCCAGGACCTCTCTAAACTCAGGTACCGGAACCACCCAAAAGGAAAGGCGTAATTAACATTATTTGCTTTGACTCACGGCATTTTCTTCATCACTCATAAGTGTGTTTCGTGTAACTCAGCGGCAAAAATGTTGTTCCGTTAAACATTAATTTCAGCTTTGCTTGAAAAGTAAAGCAGGACTGATCCTTCTCGAAAATGAAGGATGCTTTTTTGTTATTGCTACCATGGATGAGTACTGGAACAGCATTCCCCATATTCGGTTTGAAAACCCTCAGAGCATACGCGTATGAAGCGCCCAGGGCTCCACGTATAATTTCACATAAACGTGTTTTTTTTTATAGATTTCCTGTACTAACATACGTTTGTATTATGTATGAAAATTTTTTTTATAGATCCGCAGTCATTTAAATAGAAATTTACACCCTTATACACTTACGACTCATAAATATACAGCGTACTTGCATGATACAATGTATTAAAAAAAGAACAGATTACGTGCACTTGTGCTATATATATATATAGCTTCTATTGTATGAAAAACATAGTGCGAAACAGAATGTACTGAGTTATCGGTGCCGTTAGTCTTCTTCATTATAAGACAATCGGCATACCTAAGTCATACATGGTAATCAGCAAGATTGGCCGTGAATTAAGCTTTCACTGTGTCTACGGTGTTTTGGCTTATAATCATTACTTTTTTAAGTGCTAAGATTAATAGGTAGCCTAATGACCTTTCCTTAGGACCGAAGGAAGTAAAAAAACAATAGGGGAGATACTGAATCGTGAGAAAGGCGAAATCGTGTGCAGATCCTGGTCGGGGAATTTTACCTTTTTGCTGTTTCTCTGCAGCCAGTCACGTATGGCAGCAAGTTGGATATAAGTATACAAAAGAAATTAAAATATTTTCTTCATGTGATTCTCACGAAAATTTGAGAGCTAAACAGAGAGTTTACAGGATCGATACTGCTTACCTCGGAGCGGGTATATGTACTGTAGGATTAACAAGAGCAGCAATTTCCTCCTGGTAGAAGAGTCTTCTGTATAGAACTA
>NC_089746.1:21162760-21277760 GCF_040412425.1 Macrobrachium rosenbergii
TTCCTAAGCAGCAAAAAGGTATCGTCGACATATCTACTATAGAAAAGAGGACGGTAAGCCAATGGGCATTCATCCAGATTGCGCTCCTCTAGGGTGCACATGAAGATGTTGGCGAAGGTAGGACCCAGAGGGGATCCCATCGCCATACCATCGACCTGAACTTTACCATTAAAAACGAAAGCTGTGTCCAGCACAGCAAGCTCCAGCAGTCTTTTAAAATCCGTGATATTAAAATTGTTAAAAATGGTATCTGGGTTGGTAAAAATCCGGCTCAGAATAATCTCGATTGTTTCTTCAGCAGGTACGTTAGTAAAGAGTGATTCGACATCCATACTAACCATAAATAAATCTGAGTCCTGAGGTAAAATCCTTTCTTTAAAATTATCTGAATTCTTACAACTATAGGTATTGGTAGTTAAGGGTGCTAAAAGTGGGACAATGAATTTGGCAAGCTTGTAACTAGGAGTGTCATAGGATGTGAGGATGGGTCTCATTGGTACACCTTCTTTGTGAATTTTTGGTAGTCCATACATCACTCCAAATGAAGCACCAGTACTATACAAAGAATCATAGGTATTTTCACTAATGATGTTCCGATCTTTCCAACACTTTAAAACCCGGTTTATGCGATCTTCAACTCTAAAAATAGCAGAATATTGAGGGTCACCGGTCTGTTTAAATTTTGCTTCGTCTTCTAAAATATTTTCCATTTTCTGTATATGTTCGAGTTTATTTAGAATTACGGTACCTTTTCCCTTGTCTGGTTTAGTTATTGTCAATTCCTCATGTTTACCAAGTTCTTTGAGAATGTTTAGGTCCCTTTTAGAGAAGAATGGGGTCTATCTGGCAGTTAGATTATTATAAGTTTTCTGGGCTAACCCTTGTATTTGAGTGCGAAATTTAGGCAGATCAGTATCGAGGCGGAGATTACTTAGTCTGGTAAATAATGATTCTAGAGAGCCAAAAAACTGATTATATGAAGGTTTAAAACATGGAAGGCCAAAGTCCAAACCTAGTGAGAGTAGGAATTCCTCTCTTTTTGACAGTTTATAATTAGACAGATTAAATCCAGTTCTGTTGTTTTGGAAAATAGGGATAGAAATACCTAGTTTTCTCAGTTTCCTCTCGTGAGTACGTCGGACGATTGATACATATTCGGCTATACATTTATTTAACAGGAATTTAAAAAGAACACGATCAATAATAGACAGATTATCAACAGTATTCGTAAACAGGCTGTTGGCTAGCGCAGTTAGTTTGACAACATTTTTATTCTTATAGTTGATCTCCATATCTAGCAAATTTCTAGTGGCTTCATGGTAAAATAGGGTTTGATACAATGAAGATTTATATATTTTAAATTTAACAAAATTCGGGATGATAACTTTGAGGCGACAGTATTGTAAAAATTCCAAGTCAAGTTCAGCTTTCCGAAGTCGTCTCGTGGTTTTTTCGAGTTTTTTACTGGTGGTAAGAAGCTCAGTACCATATCGTCCTCGAATCAATAAGTGGAAGCTGTCAATTCTGCTAAGGCATTTGTAAAATGAGTAACCACTTTAGCTTGCTACCACTTCTCCTACATTGTTTTATTTTTAAAAATAAGGGTGGTGGGGGAGGAAAAAGCTTCGATTCCCACCACAGACGTAGGTTTTCTTCTTTAACTTTTTATATTATAGATAATTTAGGTGTATATTTACATGCACATATGCAGTAGATCCTCGTAATAAAACAAAAGAACCCTTTTAAAAAGCGAGAGAGCGCATAAGACAGTGATTCAGTGGCGGTCACCCATGCAGTTACTGACCACACCCAATGCAGCTTAACTTCGCTGATCGGAAAACAGCAGTCGTGTCATCTTAAAACGCCATTTGTGTCGCAAAATGAAGGTTATTCTATCAAATAATACATTCATATTATATAACTTTAGTGTGCGGCTGTGAAAAAATTCCGGTGGTATGGGGCTACGCCTTATACCACCAGTATTTTTTCTTTTTGGTTCCCAGTGGTAGAGAGATATGACCACACGGTTATTCCGCTCTACGAAGGAATCTGTCTTGGAACTTCTACTGTATCTTAAGATTAACCCTATTCCGGGTAACAAGGGCACCAACGCCAAATCTTATCACTCTAAATTCCAATTATATTACTTCCCGCCAACATTTACTACTCCCAGAACACTTCTGCCACCAACACATCTCTTCTCTTAATAAAATCACGCATGAAATCCACCTTGTATTATATTAATTGTATAGAAAGCATTTCATCAACGATCACCATCTCAAGCACCTTGCCATCGCCTTGGCGATGCGCTTTTGTTTTTCTCTTCATCTTGAATGACGAAGCCCAATGGAAACAAAGATGGCTGCTTGCGACAGCTGCTGCGAGTCCACTTAGCTTTTCATTTCAATCAGTTTGCACGACATACTATATTATTTTCAATTTCAGTCTCGCAGTGACCTCAATAAAAATAGCATGAATTGTGTAGTTTAATAAAACGTCTCTTGACATGCTGTAGATTTCTAAATTAAATTGGGTAAGTGAAGAGGGAGTCTGGTGGCCACCCACGGTATCATGTTACAACAAGCTGTAAAAATAAAACGACGCTTCCGAGTCAATAGCCCATTTTTTTTATTTATTTTATTCTCGTATATCATATTACCTCTAAACATAGCCCTATTCCTCCAATTATAAGGTTTGACGAACCTTATTAGGCTGCATTTAGGATGTACAAAAGATAGAAAACCATCGGGTATAAGCCAAGCACATACAGTATAGTTTGAGAAGCAACAAACATTAAGACAGTTTAAAAGACACTATCTCGGCTGCCATGTTTCTCATACATAGACTAGATTAGGCTAGAAATACTGTACCATTTTTAAGAAGAAAGTTTATTTTCTAAATTGTAGACGATATTGGCTTGTACATGCATGTCTTTATAGAAGTTGAGACTAGTTGATATTGTGGACACAGTGAATGATTATTCGAAACCTTGGTTTGCAGGACTATTTGATTTTGTATTTTTGTTTAGTTTTGTTTTAATTCAAATGAATAGTTGATGACACCAGATTCATTTATATGATAATGATCTTTCAGCAGTTACATAAAATCTTGATTTAATTTTTTAGGTCACTATTGTTCTTTGCTCGCTACTGAATTCTATGTTTTATTCCTTAACAAGTACTTGGCCTCGCAATGATCAGCCTTGCCGAAAACAGAACTACTTAGTACAAGTGTTGTTTCAGGTCTTCCACAAAACCATTATTGCATTCATACAGTGACGTTCTTACATAAAAACAACTTTACTATGTATACGTATAAGTTGGCTGCTTGTGATTGCTGCTTCAAGTCGTGTTTTGCTTTATATTTCAATAAGTTTACTCTCTCTCTCTCTCTCTCTCTCTCTCTCTCTCTCTCTCTCTCTCTCTCTCTCTCTCTCTCTATATATATATATATATATATATATATATATATATATATATATATATATATATAAATAAAGATAAATATAGAAGGAAACGGAAACACTGGAGTGCTGCGAAATTTCGACGCAGCACTCCAGTGTTTCCTGTTTCCTTGTATGCATTTTATCTCTATTTATATATTCATCACGTTCCATATTTTCGTGATTCAGTTATACATTATGTATATATATATATATATATATATATATATATATATATATATATATATATATATATATATATATATATATATATATATATACATAGGAATGTGTTAATCAGTACAGTGTCTTCTCCTTCTCATTCGGATCATTATTATATTAACAAATTGGTCTTACTAGACGTTATGATAGTATGGCAGTTTGGCTACAAGTCTTTAGTCTTTTTCAGATTACTTAGTTAATTTCGTCCTTTTAATGTTTCGTTTTTTCTGATAATCGCGCAAATATTTTTATATCAACAATGATTGTTAATTTTTTCATTATTCCCTTTGTGCTTTCATGTAATTTGCAAAGTTAGTAAGAATTCTCGTATAGTTGCTTAAAAGTGATAATCCTTTTGTAGTACCAACTTTTTAAAGTATAAATTTGCATTACTGTGTTTTTTTTTTAATGAGAATCATCAACAAAATTTCTGTCTTTTCTTGATCTTTGTTCACATTTGCTGGAGAGGACAGCGAAATCATAAGTGTCTTTGCTACAGAACATGGCAGCTCTTAGGCCTGTTATTTATTACACAATATGTGAAAAAAATGTGTTAATTGTATCTTAAGCATTTCATTTGTATTGGTAGAAACTTTATATGACGGTGATATTAAGCACTTTGTTTACGAAATTAAAATGATTTCTATTAATACATACACATATATCTTAACAGCTGTAAAATAAATAAACATTGGCAGTTTGTTCTGTTCCAGCATAAAGACAAACTGTTGGCCCCACAGTGGGTTGCAGTGCACTCAGAGCATGTTTGTTTACAAAACGTTGCTGTCACTGCAGCTCCAGTTACACCCAATCAAAATGGCGGCCAAATTACGCTGCACATAGGAAGTCGGCCCTCTCTATGGTTCTCTATTGTTGCTGTAAAGAGAGAACATCATGCTTTCCCTTCAAGTTGCTGCTCAAACCATCAGTAACAGGCTACATGAGACCAAGATATTATTTCATCATACTCCTGCCAAGAAACACTTCATATCAGCGAAACACAAAGAATAGAGGCTAGGGTTTGTGTTATGATATAATCCAATGGCTGATGATTTCTGTAAGAGTCATCTTTTGTGATGAGGAGGAGACATTCTCCACTGATGAGCCGGGTAGTCTTCTTCACTGCTGGCGTTTAACATTAACTAAATTAATGGTGAACTTTCTGCTAATTTTAATTCTTTAGAAACTTAGATAATAAGAAATACAAAAATAGGCGTTATGTATTCAGTTAACTTCATAAGAAGCATCAAAATGATAGGCCTAAGTAGCAATGAAAGAAATGAGAAATTACACGATAACGGCATTATATATATATATATATATATATATATATATATATATATATATATATATATATATATATATATATATATATATATATATTATAATCTACAAAAAGTCGTGCACAGAGCGCCTCCCCCCCACCTAATTTACCCTTTGTTTATTGAGAACCGCATGGCCGATCGTATTTGACCTAGAAATCAGAGCACGGTTATCAACATTCCGATCAGTCCTTCTTTTACCTGGAACAGATATTGAGATGACACGGATAAAAAGGGGCAAGGAGAGGACACTACATGCCACTCCCTTAAGAAGCTTAGCCCAACTAAGCTTCTTAAAACGGCCTTTCTGAAGGCAAATTAAGCTGCCTGAATTGTCTGTATCCGCAGGAAACCTGGGAAGAGGCCACCGATCGCTGGCCACCTGGCCAGTGACACCATTTGCACACGGCTCTTAAGCGGGCCATACATTATCCAACTTGTTGTACAACTTGGTTGGGTTGTATGAAATGTTGGACAGTGTGTGGGCAGGTTCTACAACAAGATTTTGGTTGGTTGGTTTGGTTGGAGAGAATCAAAGCAGCTTTGATTTTAAGGGGCGTGACCTAATGTTGTACAACCTTTTTGACAATGTATGGGCATGTTGTACAACTTCACAATTAACATCAGTTGGAAGCCTAGTTTCATCGCGTGTAGACCTTGCTTAAAGGCACGTCCTTTTGGAAATAGCTGTTTTATAAAAGTGTTAAATAGGCGTTATGGCAAATATAAATGACACTGAACAGTGGAGAAGTTTCATTGATACATATAGAAGTTTACCTGCGATTTGGAAAGTGAAAAGCGATGAATATAAAGATAAAAACAAGCGAAATAAAGCATGGGAAGTACTGTTGAATAACTTGAAGGAAATAGTTAGCAATGCCACTCTAGATGATTTGAAAAAAAAATAAACAATAAGAGAACTTGTTATTGGAGGGAATTAAAAAAGAAGGAAAAGTCTGAAAAGTCTGGTGCGGGCGGTGATGACATGTACGAACCAACTTTATGGTATTTCGATCTGTTGCATGATTTTTTAGGAGACCAAGAAATCCAGATACCTGGAGATAGTAATTTGGATGAGAGCGATGACCAGGGAATTGGAAATACAGTAGGTACCAAGAGAAAAATGCAGGCTACTCATGATACAACTAAAGATCAGTATTTGCAAAAAGCTGTCGAACATTTAGATTTCATAAAACATCAGAAACTTATGAAGGACGAAGCCGCAACCTATGCAGATAGCTGGGCTGTATCCCACAGAAAGCTGAACGAGACACAAAAGTTGTATGCAAAAAAGCTATTGATGAGATTCTTATAATGGGCCAATTAAACCAGTTAACCTTGGATTCTGTGTCACTTTCGTCCAGTAGGTCAAGTACTCGAGCATCAACCCCATTGACATTTTCAACTCAACCTGTATGCACTTATCAATTATCCAATGAAAATGTCTCAACTGACATAAGCCAAGGGAGTCATTATAATATAACTGAACTTCTACAAGACCCAAATTATTCCTTAAACTGGTTATAAAATACCTAGATTAAACATCAAGGATAAAAATACATTCATTTGGTACAACAATTTATTTTCATTTAAAGGAAACTTTTTTGAACAATGTAATATTTAGTTAATGTATTTTTATAATGATGTAGTATACCTAGATTCAACTTCAAGGATGAATACACATTCATTAGGTACAATATTTTATTTTCATTTTTCATTGCTTAAAGGAAATGTTAAAAAAAAAACAAGTAATATTCAGTTGATACAATTTATGATGTATATTAGTTAATGGTAATAAACTTTATCAGTTTTTGATGTTTTATTGCTGTTCACCCCTTGCAGAAGGCTGTTGTAAGACTAACATTTTCCACTGCCATGCGACTGCACCATCAGTATAGAAATACTGACAAAACTTGTTTCTTACTTGCTTAGCACATGTGGTAGAATTCCTTCTCTGAGTTGGTTGTAATGGGACTAGTTGTTCCGGATCAGATCTCCAAGAACCCTCCTGTACAGTTGCATTATCTATATTTTCTATATCAGCTCCTTGAAAATATAACTGTCTATTCTTTTTCAGGATATAATTGTGCAGATAGCAGCATGCCAATGTGATTCGTGCGGCTTTTTCAGGTGCTAAATTTATAGTAGTTAATAAAATCCGAAACGTGCTAGCTAGTATCCCAAAGCAATTTTCTATAATTCGTCTTGCTCGAGATAATCTATAGCAAAAGATTCTTTGTTCATCTGTTAGCTGACCACTGAAGGGTTTCATTAGATTTTCAGAGAGGGCAAATGCATCGTCTCCTACCATGACATACGGCATTTTCCCATAATTTCCTGCAGGTAAATCCTCTGGATCTGGAAATGTAATGTCATCATTTTCAAGTTGTTCAAAGAATTTGTTGTTAGATTGAACTCCTCCATCTGATGCTCTTCCATTTGCTCCAGCCTCAGCATATATGAATTCATAGTTGGCATTTCCAATGCCAAACAAGACAATGCTGAATGTTTTTTTGTAATTATAATGGTATGAACCTGAATTTGCTGGTTTTTTTATGTTGACATGTTTACCGTCCACAGCTCCGATACAGTGTGGAAAATTCCACTTTCTTTCAAAGGACGTAGATAAAGTAGGTAAAATAAACTGACCTATAGTTTGGGGAGAAATTCTTGTCAAAAACTTTAAATCCTCATATGATTGACCGGTCGCTAAAAATCGTAAAGTTGTTGACAGCTTTTGGTGTACTGTTATCATGTCATCCCTCTCATTTTAGTAGCCTTTTTTTTCCAAGAAAGGCGTAACCAGGCTTAACAGTTCCTGATAGGTTTCATTGTCCATTCTCAAGAAGTTTTTGTAATCATCTGGAGCAGTTTCTTGTAGTTCACGTAACAAATTCACATGAGAATTATGTGGGCGATTTAGCAACCATTGCTTTGCCCAATACTTTCTTTTTACGCACTTTTTTTCGTTCTCAGCTGCACATAAACTAATTATTGTACCGCATAAAAGTATTTCTTCATCTACGTCCATTCCGTAATAATTCTATTCAAAATTCTAAGACAACAATAATATGCCACAAAGTATGTTGTCAGTACAGATCGACATCTATAACTAATGTTGGACGACTTGGTCTTACAGTGTATGCTCTAGAGCAGAAAATGTTGGCAAACATTGTTGTCCAACCAAGTTGGATAATGTATGGCCCGCTTTACCCCTGGCCGCGTGCCTTAAAAGGAAGAGACCGCAGCAGGCTGTAAGCAGTTAGTTAATCGTGCGAGGAGGAGTCGTGCAGTTAGCCATACACGCGGGCTGGTGATGCAGTTTGCTGAGAGACCATTCATTCTCCCGGTCCGACTCCAGACTACAGTCATCCTCGAGGGCACCGCCATACGTGTGATCGTCCCTCGTCATTCTTCGCCAGAGACCTACTTCCCATAAGGTAAAGTGCGAGTGAAGACTTTTCAGTCACGACCGTTTGCCCTTTAGAAAGCTTGGAGTAACAGCATTTCACTTCGGTCCTTGTGCCAGTTTATCCAGTGCCATTTCCAATGTCCTGTGTTCGAGTGTAAAGTGGTCATTCATTCCTTGAGTCTTTGGCACCCTCAGTGCAAACTCAAGTCATATTCGGTGTTATATTGTTCCTTTACTGGCGTGTAATGTGTAAATCTCTCTTGCAGAGGGACCTATTTGCAGTGGACTCATCTTGGACTGTGCCTTGCCTTTATTCAAGACTCCAGTAGAAGGATCCTCAGGCGTTGCAAGCCCTTTATCATTTTACTTATCCATTTTCCCTTCAAATGCTTCCTTTTGTAAATATAATTCTTTAATTTATCCCAAGTGTTTACATAACATTTCCTTATGAAGTAGAGCCTTCAGCTCCTAAATTCTCCCCTTTTTCTCATTTTTTTTTTACAATTTCCCTTTACGCAAGTCAGAACTCCAAGCCAATTAAACAAAGTTCCGTTGCCAGCCTGTAAAAATACCAATAACCTAGGAAATACGTAAATATATATATATATATATATAAATATATATATATATATATATATATATATATATATATATATATATATATATATATATATATATATATATATATATAATGTGTGTGTCTGTGTCTGTGTGATTATATTCTATGTATTACAAAAATAGACGTGAAATCTGTTAGTCTAGTTCAGTATATTTTATATTAAGTTTCACAAGTTCACAATATACATAGGGTTAGTCATTCAAAAATTTGATTAATAATAATGTGCAAGCAAATCTTTACAAAAGTCGTATTTGTTGATGTTAATAAGACTAATAGTTCAACTTATAACAGTTGTAGGCCTATGTCACACATATGAGGGAGATAAAACAACGATGGTGATGGCAGTTGGAGATGAAAATGTTAAAACATACGAACAGCGATGACCTCTGAAGTATTATAGTAACATCCTTTAATTAAATAAAGTATGACAACAGTAAGCAGTGTCAGAAAAAGTCTTGTTTAAGGGAAACTGCAGGTAATTTCTTGGACCCACCACTAGTGTTCATTTGTTTCATGCGCTTACAACTGAGTTGCCAAATAGTGCCAGATGTTGCTATTATAAGCTGTTGTTCGAAAAGTTTTGAAGTATGTTGCAAAACATTTTTGAGTGATTGTACATTAACTGATATTTCACTAAATATATGTACAGTACTGATAGAAGAGAGAGAGAGGGAGAGTGAGAAAACTGAGGTACATGTACATTAAAGCCTAATACAGTAGAGTAAAACACACACTCTTATTACACTTTTTTTTATATTTTAAGCTACAGTATTCCAGTTTATATTTTTACTGTATTTTCTAATTTTTTTTTTACAAACCAAAGGATAACGCAATTGTGTGCATATACAGTAGTACGTACATATGCACACGCTCATTCCATGCCGTCGGTGAACTTGCTACAGCCTCTTTGGTTTTGTCTTGCCCATATATTAAATTCTCATTTTAAATATTTTTACAGTGATTAGAGATGAAACAGTGATAAAATTTTCTCTTGTGCACTGTTATGATATGTTTGATAATCTTACAAAGAGTCAACTAAACTTGTAATAAAAATGGTACAGTAAATCAAGCACAGCAAAAAAAAAAAAAAATGGTAACACGCACCTAAGTATGCATGCACTCATTTGAAGGCGCCGTGAACTTCCTGGAGTTTTAGTTTCGTGTTTTTATGTTTATGATACGGTAATTCATATTTCATTAAAGGATATGCTGAGTACTGAATGTTTATGATAGGGTAGTTCATATTTCATTAAAGGATATGCACAATACCGAGAGAGAGAGAGAGATGTGGGGAGGCAGAGGTACGTTTACATAGGTAAACAAATGAATCAGGAAACAGCTGTTTTGTGATTTTGAGGGATTTTACTTTAATATAGAGTATGTTAGCTTACCTCTGTTTACTCATTTTACATTTATATACAAAAATGAAAATAATTCCATTAATACATTCGTTTATTTTAGCAAATAAAAATTTATTTTCCTAATTCTTTCAGTAGTAGGCTCAATCAGCTGAGTCTGAGAACGTAAACATTACAAATGGCGAGACAATCGCTTTTTTCAATACATAATAATAAGATGATGATATATCAGTATAATAATACAGTAAAAATGGAATCTGTAAGTAAAATAACAGTTCATTACTATTACCTTTATTTTAAATACAGTTGCAATACATTATTTGACTTTTGCAAATGGATATTATGAGTGTAACATCTGGGCTAGCTTAGGTCTATAGTTCACACAACCTACACATTTTATTTTTTGTATGTAAATACAATATGGTAACAACTGATAAGGAAATTGCTGTATGAAAATACATTAAAGGTCATAAAACCATAGTAGGTTGTGGGTACATACAGGTATTCTACCTGCCTACTAAACTGCCATTTACTAGGGAGAGAAAATGAAGGGGTTGCATTTTTTTTTCAAAGTGCATATATGCAGTATATTTTGTTACAAATATGGGGAAAAAAGTAAATAATTGCCCTTTGCATAAAATGTTTAGTTTAAAGTGTGATGGTCGTTGTTTATAAGCATATTGAGTGTTTACAGTTATGTGGTGTTGACAAGGTTAGGCGAGGAAGGGTACTAAGTTGTCTTGGAAAACCCATAGATTATTTTACTCGCCATTATTCGGATTTTGCCATTATCTGACAGACAGACAGACACACACACACACACACACATATATATATATATATATATATACACATATATATATATATATATATATATATATATATATATATATATATATATATATATATATATATGATAATGATATATATATTCTTGCTCAATTCTTTCCTTTGTACAGAGAAATTTATTATATTACATGTCTGTTAAATAGTCTCAAATGGCGGGAAAATAAGGATATAGAATAAAATGTGTTTGCTTTTTTCAGTTTTCTTTTGGGTTAAAGTTCTTGGTAAAATTAATAGCATGGTTTTAGTCTGTGGCAATACCACTAAACGTGAACATCTCCAAGATGAAGGCCAGGGTGGATACTATTGTTCCCAGGGTGAACATATAAAATGCAGCCTGAAATTAATAGAAAGATGGTTTTCGTTTTACTTTATTATATTGGATAACTGAATATTGTTTTTTTATATAGCTATGCTATGTGTGTATGCATCAGTATACTGCAGCATTATATATATATACACACACACACATATATATATATATATATATATATATTATATATATATATATATATATATATATATATATATATATATATATATATATATATATATATATATGTAAGGCAAGTTCAAATTTTGCTCTGCATACCTGTTCTGCTAGTAAGAATTTTTGCAAAGAACCTGTTCCTTTAACTCCTTCCCTGATTATCCCTAGTATTCTTGTGATTAACTATCATGTAGTATTCTTACAATCAAGAGAATAATACTCGTAAAATATGCCTACTTATTCCCATCTTCCTGATTTAACTCATTCTGTGATGATTTCACATTATCTGTATTTCCCATTTTCCGTACGTATACAGTATGTATTTTTGTCTATAGATGGCGGTGTGTATTGTTCACTTTATGAACTTCCAATGTTAGATGCTGCTCTTGTGAAATTTTCTCCAAGTTCATAACTTTCAAAGCATGGAAATAATACTAAATGTTGCTTGAATCTAATACTGCATGATTTAAAAATGTAGTGAAATAGTATAATCCATAACTCCAGAATTAACTTGGGAGTTTAAACATATCAAAAATTATGCACTACATAGTAAAAACCAACTTATGATTCAAGATACGAACGGCCGTCTGGAACGTAACTCGTTCGTAAGTAGTGTGGCGACTTTTTACAATCCTTCACAACTTTATAGCAGAAATTATGATACTGGATTCTATGGTGTTATTCACCATAAGATCATTTAACTGTATATGAAAATTGAAATATTGTTGAAAATCAAAGGTATACAGTAAGATATGCATATGTAATTTATCTATTACAATAAACACCACAGTAATAGAAGTTAAGAAATAACAAAACACAAGATAAAAATTAGTGGGAATGTTAACCTTTCGTCTAGATTAAACCAGCTTTATGCAGGTATGGGCTCTAGCTCCGTGAATTATTATTACTCAACTGATGCATCACAGCAGAGGTCTGTGTAAGAACCACCAACTGCATTATTATGTCTAGAACTAAATGGAATCCAAGTAATAAGCCTATATTTGTTGAGAATTTTTGAAGGCTAATGTTACCGTTTTTTTTATTACCACCTGTTAAACTGAAACTGCAGAAGGCCAATGAATGACGACAATACTCTTTGAATAGAGGATCTGCGAATGTGATGCACGGTTTTACTCCAAATTTAAACATCGAGAACTGAATTTCTGAACGAACTTAAATGTTTTTTTTGAGTGCCGATAACAAAATACTCAGTTTTATCTTGGCTGCACAATACATTTTCAAGAGATACGAGTATAGAATGTCAAAGATCTTTGATATCAAACTTCCACGTCCATCCAGAATTTCACAATCTTATGTCTTCCAATATTGCAGGGAAACAAGACTCACCTGGAGGTGCGTTAAGGTGATGGAGGTGTTCTTGACCTCGGTCTTTCTAGCTGATGGATCCCGAGGTAGTTTTCTGTAAGTTTCATCACTTATTTTTCGTAATACGCCACACTCTCTCAATCTAATTAATCTGAAAAAATACACATTGTTTGTTTTGCGTCATTCTATACAGAGGTGCAGATAAAAATCCGATATTTTTTGAGTAAGGGGAGCAAAACTGGTGTTGATGTTCTTGTTGTGATTATGTGTTTACATGTCATTCATATATATATATATATATATATATATATATATATATATATATATATATATATATATATATATATATATATATATATATATATATATATATATATATATATATATATATGTTTCTTTTCTTTTGCATTTTAGAAATTTAGTAATTGTCAGGTAACTCAATAGACAGGAATGAACCAGACAGAAAGTATCGTATATTGCATTTCCTCCTGTATCTTTTTATTGCTTCAAATAATCAGTGGGAAAGGTCTGTGGTGTAGATGACACTTCCAACCCATGCTATGAGAAATGGCCTAATTGATTGCAATAGGTGGTGATTTCTTCTCTCCCCTTATTTCCCATCTTCGAATTTCTATTCTCATTTATGATTTGCATCTCCCTATCCCTTGCAAGCTCCCATCTTCAGTTAGGAAGGTCTACTTCTTCGAGGTTAAGTCCCCCCCTCCCACTTTTATTATCTTTTCTTGTCTAAGGCTACGTTCACACGGCGTTTTTAACCGCGCGGTGAGATACGCGCGGTCGATTGTTCAATGTTAGCTTATGGAATCGTTTACACGTAACCGCGGCATATGGCGGCGGTTTCCAATACGCCCCGATAGCGAGATTCCCTCGCCAACGCGCGATTGCCGGGCGTGTCGAGATGCATACAAGTCAGTGACATTGTTCACACACAGCGGTGAACCGCGCTTTTTGAAGACAACAGGTGCCATCATTGGCTGTGTGTCAGCCAATGAGAAAAGAGATTGTGCGTTACCATAGCAACCCTGGCCACCAATCTTGGTCCCCGTGATCACAGTCACACACGCTTGCATCGTTGTCACTGTCAACTGTTAACTTTGGAAAGGGAATCTGGATGGTACAAAAAAAGTAGATTATATATATATATATATATATATATATATATATATAATGTATATATCTGTGTGTGTATTACCGCGCAGTGGCTGCCGCGGTCAAAAACGCTTCGTGTGAATGATTACAGTGTTAAACGAGCGGTGGCCGCCGCAGTTAAAAACACCCTGTGTGAACCTACCCTTAGACTTGGCTAGGTGAGTGCACTAGGTTTCCCAACGTATCAGCCTCCATAGTTACGAGTATATGAAATGATCTTCCAATATATGTAATGGCCTTGTGACCTGACAGTTCTTTTAACAAAGCCATATGCTGTCTCGAAGGGTTTAGCGGATGTAGAGACATTATTCTCTAAATAACACTGAGATGATGAACAATCATCTCTATCATGGCAGAGATCACTTGTGTATCTAACGTAGTGGAGGGCCAGTTGAATAAGTGAGAGAACAATAATTAGATTCTCTTTGGACGAAGTAGTGGACGTTAATTCAATGAAGTAAAGTCACGCGTTCTTCAGTTGGCATTTAGAGACAAAAAATGGTTTCGAGTCCATACTCATTGCTTGTTCGCTACGTTTTCCCTTTGAAATATTTACGTTTCTACTATCAGTACTGTATCCCTCAGCAAAGCCATTTATATGTATCGATAAAATATTAATAAAGAATCTTAATTTATAAACTAAATAAGAAATGAGTTATGAAAAAATGTTTAGACATAAAGTGTGTAATATTAGCCTAAATATTTCCATTTCAGCGTCCCCTTGGTTAATATGGAAGTCAGGAGACTATTTTGAGAAGTACAGACATGTAAAAACATTTTGATAATTTTGTTTTAGTAAGTTTCTTTTCTCAGAAAAAGACATTGGAACCCATGATACAGTACTAGTTGGGGTTGGTAAAATGACCTATATTCCAAACAGATTAGAACCAACCAAAACCAAGAAGTAAAGCTAAGATACTGGAGGACTTTACAAGTCAGAGCAACTGAATTTCAAAATTTTGTTTGCAGTACTTTATTTCCTAAATGATTTATAATCATCCACCCTTCTTTACAAAAATGGAACTGAAAACTTACACACGAGTGATCCGGTTTGTGATGGGAGAACCCTTTTGGCAAGCAACAGCGGTATACAATGGAAAAAGCCTTTCTTTGCTGAGGTGAAACATCCCTTCTCCAAACGTCTGCACGAACGCACGAGCGAAATTATCACTTGCAATGAACACAAATTTCTCTCTTAAAACCTGGAAGGAAGCAAATTTGTCCAAATAAAGATCCGTATCCCATTACTTCACAATACAAGTACTGTACATAAGAAATGTCTGAATTGCAAATTAAGGAAGGTATTATAATGAAGTTAACTTGCACATTAGTTTCATTGTCACAGTCAGAGCACCCTGTACCTCGTCTATCTTTCCTTCTCTCTCCCCTATATCAGGCATACGAAGAGCACTGAATACAATGCTCGAGTTAGAAAAAAAAAAGAAAGGAGAGAGCTAAGAAGAGACAATAAGAAAATGTAGAATAGAGAATAATGAAATCAACGATGAAAAATCTTTATAAGCAAACAGCAATTGATGAACAAGTCAGTAAATGAGTAAGTCAGTGAAGGAGTGCATTGCTTTCAAGTTACTTTACAGTCTCACTCAGATTGAATAGCCTCAGCATTGGGAACACGTCCCACAATTTTCGAGTCTCGTTCCGGATGAGGAGCCACAGCATCAGGGCCACTGTCAGGAGGAAAGACTGTCCCCCTTTTTTCGAGCCTCGTCCCAGGTGAAGAGCCACTGCCAGGAGGGAAGACTGTCCCATTTTTTTGAGCTTCGTCTCAGATGAAGAGCCACAGCATCAAGGCCACTGCCAGGAGGGAAGACTGTCCCATTTTCTACGAACCTCGTCTCAAGTAAAGAGCAAAGCATTTGGGGTTCGTCTCAAGTAAAGAGCAACAGCATTAGGGCCACTGCCAGGAGGGAAGACTATCCCACTTTCTTTGAGCCTCATCTGAGATGAAGAGCCAGAGCATCAGGGCCACTGCTAGGAGGGAAGACCATCTGACTTTCTTCGAACCGCGTCCCAGGTGAAGAGCCACAGCATCAGGGCTACTGCCAGGAGGGAAGATGTCCCATTATTTTGAGCTTCATCCAGGATGAAGAGCAACAGCATTAGGGCCACTGCCAGGAGGGAAGACTATCCCACTCCCTTTGAACCAAGGTGAAGAGCCACAGCATTAGGGCCACTGCTGGAAGGGAAGACCATCCCATTTTTTTTAGTTTTGTCCCAGATGAAGAGCCACAGCATCAAGGCCACTACCAGTAGGGAAGACCGTCCCACTTTCTTCAAGCCTCATCTTAAGTGAAGAGCCACAGCATTAGGGCCACTGCCAGGAGGTAAGATCATCCCACTTTCTTTGAACATTGTCCGAGGTGAAGAGCCACAGCATCAGGGTCATTTCCAGGAGGGAAGACAACCCCATTTTTTTCAGCTTCGGCCCAGATGAAGAGCCACAGCATTAGGGCCACTGCCAGGAGGGAAGACCATCCCACATTCTTCAAACCTTGTCCCAGGTGAAGAGCCACAGCATCAGGGCCACTGCCAGGAGGGAAGACCATCCCACATTCTTTGAACCTTGTCCCAAGTGAAGAGCCACAGCATCAGGGCCACTGCCATGAGGGAAGACCATTCCACTTTCTTCGAACCTCATCTCAAGTGAAGAGCCACAGCATCAGGGCCACTGCCAGGAGGGAAGACTGTCCCACTTTCTTTGAACCTCGCCCGAGGTGAAGAGCCACAGCATTAGGGTAACTGCCAGGAGGAAAGACCATCCAATTTTTTTGAGTTTCATCCCAGATGAAGAACCACAGCATCAAGGCCACTGCCAGGAGGGAAGACCATCCCACATTCTTTAAACCTTGTCTCAAGTGAAGAGTCAGAGCATCAGGCTCACTGCCAGGAGGGAAGACCATTCCATTTTCTTGAAACCTCATCTCAGTGAAGAGCCACAGCATCAAGGTCACTGCCAGGAGTGAAGACTGTCCCACTTTCTTTGAACCTCGTCCCAGGTGAAGAGCCAGAGCATCAGGGCCACTGCCAGGAGGGAAGACCATTCCACTTTCTTTGAACCTCATCTGAGGTGAAGAGCCACAGCATTAGGGCCACTGCCAGGAGGGAAGACTATCCCACTGTCTTCGAACCTCGTCTCAAGTGAAGAGCCACAGTATTAGGGCCACTGCCAGGAATGAAGACTATCACACTTTCTTTGGGCCTCGTCTCAAGTGAGGAGCCAGAGCATCAAGGTCAGTGGCAAGTGGGAAGTCTATCCCACTTTCTTCGAGCCTTGTATGAGGTGAAGAGCCAGAGCATCAAGGCCACTGCCAGGAGGGAAGACTATCTTACTGTCTTCGAACCTCGTTTGGGTTGAAGAGCCACAGCATCAGGGCCACTGCCAGGAGGGAAGTTCATTCCACTTTCTTCGAACCTTGTCTGAGGTGAAGAGCCACAACATCAGGGCCTCTGCCAGGAGGGAAGACTATCCCACTGTCTTCGAACCTCGCCTCAGTGAAGAGCCACGGCATCAGGGCCACTGCCAGGAAGGAAGACTATCCCATAGTCTTCGAACCTCGTCTGAGGTGAAGAGCCACAGCATCAGGGCCACTGCCAGGAGGGAAGATCATTCCACTTTCTTCGAACCTCGTCCCAGGTGAAGATCCACAGCGTCAGGGCCACTGCCAGGAAGGAAGACCATCCCACTTTCTTTGAACCTTGTCCGAGGTGAAGAGCCACAGCATTAGGACCACTGCCAGGAGGGAAGACCATCCCACTTTCTTCGAACCTTGTCCCAGGTGAAGAGCCAGAGCATCAGGGCCACTGCCAGGGAGGAAGACCGTCCCACTTTCTTCGAACCTCATCCAAGGTGAAGAGCCAGAGCATCAGGGCCACTGCCAGAGGGAAGACTGTCCCACTTTCTTCGAACCTCGTCCCAGTTGAAGAGTCATAGCATCAGGGCCACTGCCAGGAGGGAAGACTAGCCCACTTTCTTCGAACCTCATCTGAGGTGAAGAGCCACAGCATCAGGGCCACTGCCAGAGGGAAGACCATCCCACTTTTTTCAAACCTTGTCCCAGGTGAAGAGTCACAGCATCAGGGACACTGCCAGGAGGGAAGACTAGCCCACTTTCTTTGAACCTCATCTAAGGTGAAGAGCCAGAGCATCAGGGCCACTGCCAGAGGGAAGACCATCCCACTTTCTTCAAACCTCGTTCCAGTTGAAGAGCCACAGCATTAGGACCACTGCCCGAAGGGAAGACTATCCCACTTTCTTTGAGCCTTGTCCGAGGTGAAGAACCACAGCACTAGGGCCACTGCCAGGAGGGAAGACCGTCCCATTTTTTTGAGCTTCGTCCAAGGTGAAGAGCCACAGCATCAGGACCACTGCCAGGAGGGAAGACCATTCCAGTTTTTTTCGACTCTCATCCCAGGTGAAGAATCACAGCATAAGGACCACTGCCATGAAGGAAGACTGTCCTAGGTTTTGAGCCTCACCCAAGCTGAAGAGCCTAGCACTGAAACCTCTGCCAGGAGGGAAGAATTTCACAGTTATATAGCCTCATTCCAGTTGGAGAGCCTCTGCATCGAAAATGCTGCAGGGAGGGAAGACTGTCCATCAGTTTTACTTCCTCGCCTCAGGTGACTTATTTCATTACTGAGAACAACTTCTCCTGCTGGAAAATCCCAGAATCGGATAAACTGCCTAAAGGGAAAAGCATCCCACAGTTGTATTGCTTCACCATTGCTGGAAAGACCAGCATTGGGAACATTGCCAAGAGGGAAGACTGTCCCATAGTTTTAGAACCTCACCCCAGGTAAAGTGTCCCAGCAGGAGTGAAGGCCACCCCACACATTTAGAGCCTCCTTACAGTTGAAGAATCCCACCATAAGGAGTACTGGGCATTCAGAACACAAAAACACCAGCAGTTTCCTCATGTACTACACTGATATTCTTAGAGAGATCGTTGTCATTTTAGCTAAGCTTAGAATGAAAATTCAAAATCAGAATATCTATATTTTATTAGAGGAAAAGTTTATAAAAATACTCGCCCGTTGTACTCCAGCGGGAATGCTAGCAACAAAACTCTTGGATCTGTCTTTGTGATTGAATAGCTCCCAGGTCTGTTTGAAAAGCCCTCCAGTAGCGGTCTGCAAAGACACGATTTTTTTTTTTGTGAAAGTATACATTTTCCATGCAATGTGCGCTACATAAATTTGATCATGTCCAAGTAAACATAGCTGATTTATCTTTGGTTATGTGTGAAAGAATAATCATTTTATGAAAAGAAAAATCAGTACCATTAGAGAATACGGCTAATTCATAAATAATTCTATTGCTCTTGGTACTAAGTGTACATCGAGCCTTGCTGTTTATAGTGTGCGCACAAATTATGCCATCTACCCTCTGTGGGCACCACACTTCACCTGGGCACGGTGGAGGGGATACGAGAGAAAGATGTATTAGACAGCAAACTTGTGGGCACAACATGAGCAATGATGCTTGATGGAGCAATGGTAGATGTAGAAGTACATTATTGTTTTATGCCAAATGTGTAAATATCTGTTATTTTTTCTTTAACTACGTCTCGGGATAATTATTTCATGGATCTGTTATGAATCAGCTTTGCTTGTAGGGTATACATACCTTGAAAAAACTTTCATAGTTACTGCCTCCCAAAGTACCAACGGTAAATCCTTCCTTGACGGCTCTAGGGAGGTCCTCTAGGGAATCTATGGGAGTTTCGTAAGCAGGGACGGCCAAGCCAGCTGTCAGCATACCTGAGTATAGGGCTACAAAGAGGAGTAACCTTTTAAGGTGGATAATCCTTTTATTTGCTTCTCACAAAATTTTAGTCTGGTTAATGCAGCTTTCGAGAGCTGTCCTCACAAAGTTTTAGGATTGTGGTTGACACAGCTTTCGAGGCTCGTCTTCCAATAGTATTTTCACTTTCAAGTTAATTCAGCGTTACTGATAAGCCTGGCTAAAAATTTGAAGTTCTTGGTAAATTCTGCTTTCAAGTTATTGTACAGACAAGGAAGGCATGTTGATCAGGTCCGGTTGCACGGTAGATCCGTTATCATTCTAAACAACAATACGACCTTCACCCTAAAGGTGGCAAATGATGTAAAGTTCTTGAAAATGACACTAATTTTTCAGTTAGAGCTATCAATTAATAGTGAAAGGCACATCAGATATTTAAGTGAAAATGATTTACAAACTCATTATACAGATTTCGTGGTTGCGGTGCTCAAAGTTGTAAAATCAGTTTCCTATGCATTATATTGTGATGCTAGTGTGTTGCAGTGACACTCAAGAATTGCTTAAGCCTTAAGAATGCAATACTCTCCCATAGAGTTTGATGTTCCTTCCTTGATACTACTGTTTTTAGTGATTACGCAGAGGTGGCATCTTGTGAATCATCATTTGTTAGTAAAGTGGAGATAATTTTAATAAAAAAAAATATTCGATTTTGAATTCAGTGGATGCCAGATCTGATGGAATCATATTTCTCAGGGTTGTTTGAAAAATAGATTATCAGATGTGATGCGTTCGCAGTCCAAGCAAAAATGAAATCTAGGTCTTGTTATGTGCAATGTAACATTTTCAGTTAAAGACTAGTATTATGTTTCACATTCCAGAGTTACCTGCATTTATGAAGCAGAAGAAAAACCAGGATAAAAGGACAAGTCTGACTTGCAACGAATCTTCATTTATACAGGATCCCTGATTGACAATACTTCGAAATATGTTAAACTGAAACCACTGGAAATCAATCTTCACGTCGGCTGCCACGAGCTTATTTAAGAGATACGAGACCGAGTATACGACAGGTCCCATCAACAAAACAATCGAAGTAACAAAAGCCCAAATCTGTTTCAGAAAGAAGAATGTTATTAGGTGGAATTGTCTGCAAAATAACAAATAATACTCGTAGATGTTACAAAATCTATATATTTACTTAGTATATTAGACGATCGTTAACTAGAGCAGTAGCTGAGATAACAGCAACAAAGATAAGTAGGATAATAAATTATGAGCATGCATACATATCCCAAGATATAAAGTAAACGCCACAATACTTGAACATATACTTCAAACCAAAATGGACAGGTATTTAATAAGATGATGTTGATATTTGCTGAGGTACAATATTATTTGTGCCTTTAAGGTTATTAAAGAAAAGATAGGATTTGTGAGTGAACCGCTGATAGAAGTCCATAATGTAGACGTGAAGGGTTGTTGTTCATCGTAGATCAAAACAAAACCACAATGAACTACAAGGGGTTGGGGGGGTGTGAATTAGTGAGAAATGTAGTGATACAGAGATGTGAAAAAAGGCTAAATTGTAGCTTATTCTCATGTGAAAATGGCCAAGACTTTGTTGCAGAGGGATGGTCAGTGACGAAAACTGGGAAAGAATGGCTGATGGAAAGGTTACATAATCCAGATGTTTTGTGGGGGAGGATGGTGGGACTTACTGAGAAAGTGCTGAAATGGCCAGCTGAGTCAATTATCAGACTCAAGAGACTTTTGTATGTTAGAATTTCTGTTCATGGAAGGTGGAGGAGAATGACATAGACTGTGGGTTGAGGCGCTTGCTTGTTGCAACGCCAGATACAGTAATAAATCAAATAGTTGATAATAATTTGGTTAACGTGGATGTTTACTAAACTGCAATGAATTTGCAGCAATTCCGAGTGAAATGCTTCCGTTATTCATTACGTTGTGAATGGTTGAGTGTGGCAGTGGATGCTGATTGTACGTGAACATGTGTGATTAAAGCTTATTAAAGTTGGAGTGTAACAAAACGGGAGAGAAATGAATCGTGTAAACACCATGTGACCAGCTGTCTTCATACCTGGGGTGTAAACGGGCTGAGAATGGCAAGAGCCCTGTTCTTTTCCTTTGGAAATCTTGACATTAATAAGTATCTGCCACTTGAGTAAGGAAAAGCGAAGTCTACAACACTCTCTCTGGTCTCTGTAGTAATAAAGCAAACAATCAATAGGTAGTCCTGTCCAAAAAACATAAGCGTTGAAAGCTTTCATCTAGACTAGAATCTGCCCGTGTCCTGAAACAATGCAGTTTTAACATAATTGCAACGACGCTGGTCTTCTGATTATGGAATAGGTATGTAGGTAGCAACCATATCCTGATACCAAATTGTTCTTTATGATAACGAGTACCAATGTTGATTTCCATGTCTGTCAAGGCTGAGGGAAATTTGATAGGGGATTTCATGCTAGTGGTGACATTATACTTCTAATTCTTTATCCGAGTTCCTTCGTACAGAAAATTTTATTTTCGTTGAGATTCGATGCAAAGAATGTTTCCTGCCTCTTTGTACTAACAGATCGTAAGCATCAGTTAACAACTAGAAATTACACCAAATTAATTACTTTCCTGCAGCAACAGGTAAGAAGAAAATTTACCTGAAATGGACAACGCCGATAATCCAATAGCAGCTTCTCGCCTAGCCACCATTCCAATGATTCCCGTTACGTTCCCATCCGGCAAAAGATCTCCCCATACATTGTCTCGTGGAAGAAATGCTTTGTATCTGTTCGAGAAATTTAAACAGTACAATGAGAGAAACGAGATGTGCCATGCAAAGTTGGAGACCATCGCTCATATTCGTGCTGTGTTCATGAAGGCCAGTATTGACATCGAAATTATATGCAAATTGAAGAAATTATGAATATGTGAAAACAATTATCATTACGGTTTGATAATGTATACTCTTTATTAAAAAAAGGAAATTTGAGAAGAGACAACGATATACTGCGTGTGACGTTTACTGTTTTTGGTGCCAAATTGGCCAGCAATTGGAAACCTGAATGACTGCTCTGAGGCGCCTGAAGTCAGGATCCCCTGGAAACGCCAAAACGGCCGATTCGCAGTCAAAGAGGTTCGTAATAACTCTGGTCCTCCAGGTGGACCAAACAAATTACAGTACACCAAAAATAGACCAAGAAGAAGAGGAAAATAATAGCAATCTAATAGCACCACAAGGATTAGAAACGAAATGATAAGTCATTATGTATTTGTTTTACCCACAATGCCTCAGCCAACCTACCGACTCAATGTAGTAAGCCGATGAAAACACGTCGTCTCACATCTGAGGCTCACGGTGTCTGCTTTCAGTGACCTTGACTAATTGTGTACAATATCTTACAAGTTATTTCCTGATCATTGACAAAGTGTGTGGTGTCGATTGCAACAGTCTGAGCGGGAGTAGGAGGAGATATATATTCAAGTTATAAGATTTCCATTGACATATACGACTTTGATAAAACAGTGTATTCATATTCATGTCTGTCGTCGGGTTTGTAGAATAAATCTGAAAATATGCAAGTTTATTCTCGTCACTTCAGTGCAGCAGGCTACATACATATGAGGACAAATTTAAGAGAGCTCGTCAACAAACCTCCACTCACAATACAATTGGTGAGTGATTCAGGTTGGTAGCTAATAAACCCTTTTTAACGGCACCATATGTAAAGTCACAGTTTTGCCATTAACACCTAAAAGCATCATTCAGACTAACCAGTAACCGGAGATTGCGCAATGTAAAGCAGTATGTATGTAAAAGTTTGCCCAAGATACGTATCCTACTGAACTAATTGTGACTTAAAACTGGTCAAGTGGAGGCCCCTGGAGCTAGTCGTGTATTCATGACTACTACTACTATTTTTTTTTTTAGATAAATTTAACAACATGAACGTTTTGCCTTCGTAACTAGAAGGTACCGAAAAAGCTGTACAGAATACTTCATTTTGCGATGTAGTGAAAGGAAGTGATTATATATTAATTTAATCAGATATTTAACGGACTAAATGTTTTGTAGAAAATCTTTTCATAGAATCCACGAAAAATAAATTGGAGTTGAGATTTAGTAACAAATAGTACTAACATGACTTCTCTTGATCTGAAGTTCGGAAAGCCATCTGAAGATGCAGTTTTATTATTGTTTTTTCTTAAGTAAAGAACGGCGATATCAGAAGAAGAATATCTTATTCCGTATAAACTCTGTCTTGAAAAGCCTACAGTAGGTTACCAGGAAATGATGTTTCAATAAAAGGTAAAAGCCGATGACAGGCCATTACCAAACAGACCAGTTCAAGTCCATCGAGCGTTCAATAACTTTACTGCATATTTTCCTAGCCATTTTTTTCGAGAGAAAAGGTATACATTAAAATATTTTTGCCGTAGAGATTTCTTTGTCCCCATTATTGCGCTTGGTACCACATCAGTATCGACTGGTTTGGTATAATACGAATGGTGAAGAAGAAATCAATTTTATTGAGAACTCTCTCCTTCCTCAACTACTTAGTATTAATTTTTTCTTTAATGATCAAGAACCACTGACAAATAGCGTGACAGAGAACTAATATATATATATATATATATATATATATATATATATATATATATATATATATATATATATATATATATATATATATATGTAATTATATTATATTATATACTGTATGTATATATATATATATATATATATATATGTAATTATATATATATAAATAATATATATAATATATAGGCCTAATTTTGGCTCAAACCTAATGACGTCATAGAATTCATTACTTTGTAAGGGACCGCATGGCGGTCCTACGGGCTCACGTGTGTGCGAGTTAGCCATCGGACGAAACAGGACAACAAGCATCCCGCTTTATAAGCAGCTAATTTTTATCAATAAATCACCGCTTCAGCGGCGATCGCTCGAAGGAATGCAACTTCTACCATACAATATTCCTGTCTATTTTTCTCTAACCATTGTGGTCTCAATTCATGTACAATCACCACTACTTGCAGTGCCATGCAAGCATTCCGATCATGTACTCATAATGTTCCACCGAATCTTCTGTATCAGACTGCATGGATGTTTCTGTTTGTGAAGACGCCAAACGTCTCGCCATTTCACATATATTATGCTACTGCATTGTATTCATTAATCTGTCTCGAATCTCATGCAATTGGCCATATGTGGAATTTTCTGGCCTTTCCATTGATATATGTTTTATCATTGTATGTCTATTATGCCTCTCACAATCGCCATCTGTTTGTCTGTCGACAAGAACAGATGTCCGAAATATAATCTGTTTTGACTTGTCTGTGTGTAGAAACTGCATTGCGGCTCGCGCCAGCCAAGAACAACTTCGAAGATTCTGTACATTCATTCAGTAATGAACCAGTAATAAACTAGACAACACCCAGCCATTATGTCACTCAGTACTCTTCCTTACAACTTCACGGCAGTTACCTATCCTTTGCTCAAGTTTTAGAGAATAGTCTATTTTTTACGGGCTATTCTGGGAGCAAGAGCCCGTGCCGACAAGTTGCTGGCTTAGTATTTTACAGTCTATCATTCCTGATCCTTTGCACCAAATAGAAAAACACACACACACGCGCGCGCGCACAAATGATGTAAGGGTGGCCTATTATGAAGACCACTGAGAGAGGTGGTCTTGGTATTATGCGCTGTGCTGGTGAAACATTTTGTTACTTTTTCGATATTTTTTTTCGATGGAACTTAACGGGAAATGGGAGAAACGTAAGCATTGGGCCAAATATAAAAATAACGAGGTATGTGGTACTGGCACCGATCTAGACAAAAAGATGTTATTTTCCCTTACTAGGCATGAGGGTCCATTAAACATTAGCTTGTGCAAAATAAGTCTATACCGCGTCCTCTTCAAGATGCGATACTCATCAGACCAGACTAACCCTACTTGGATTGTCGGAAATTACTTACGAAAAATTCAGAGCTGAACTAACGATGTTGAATATTTGTACGTCAAAGCCTGAGACAAGCTGAACGCTCCCGTCAAGAGGACTAGGTTTGCTCAGTTGGACCGCCAAGAGGATTTCCTTGACGGCCAACTTTAAATGGCGTCCACTCAAGTTATAGGTTTCTTGCGGCTCTGAAGAAAGTATCTCCTTTAAGTCTTTTGTACTGTCCCACCGGCCTTTCTTCCTGAATCTGCAATAACGAAATCTTTGGTATAGAATTTTTCTTGATCTCTTTTTCATTGACTCTCTCTCTCTCTCTCTCTCTCTCTCTCTCTCTCTCTCTCTCTCTCTTCTCTCTCACACACGCTCGCGCGCGTGCGCTCAAAATACAGCGTTACAGTAAAATCTTTCAAAATGTCACAGTATTTATTATTATTATTATTATTATTATTATTGTTGTTGTTATTGTTGTTGTTGTTGTTGTTGTTGTTGTATTTTGTGGGCAGTCGCCCATATTTCCCTCATTTTCTCGCGCTTATTGTTCTTTTTTTTCTATTCTATCCATTCTCTTTTAATTTCTCTTCCTGCATCCAATCTTGTTTGTCAGTAACCACACGCAGACAAGAACGCTGTTGTAATTGTTGACTAAGGTGGTTTTATGCCAGCACGGGCTCTTGCTCCTGGAGCAGACAGTGTGTCGTTACCAACCCAACAGTAAGCTATAACATCGGTCACCCTCTTTTGCTGTTAATCTAAAAAGTAGGCTTAATTGTGAACTGTTTGGCCTAAGTTGTCTCGGGCTGTCAGTCACTAGGAATTGGACTTTGTCTTCCAAAAACAAAGATAAGTGGCGTCTCTGTTGGTTGTGAGAGTCCACAAGTCCACATTAGGCATCTTATAACCTTCTTACACCTTACCTTCCGTAATCTAAATCAGTCACTACTATAGTAGTCTGATGGCTGAGTGCATCAAGTAATGTCTCCCATTTACCAATCTAAAATGGCTAATTGTGGTTTAATATTAACTAGTTAAAAATGCCCTGTGCAAAATCAGTGGTCCAGTGATCATGTACAAATTTCGTCTTTGGTGATAACATAGTCCCAAGAATGTTTTTCTGCGTCAAGTCATTAATGCGGATTGCTGCTTCAGTCGTTATCCAGACAAGTTTGTAGCTTGAGTTTGTGGCTTGAGTTGAGCCAGTGGCTTGCCAAGGCTAAATATGAGAGACTTTTTAGACTTCATTATTCTGCTGTTTGGTTCTTAAATATAGACACATTTAGATGTTCGACCCGAATAAAATAAATTACATTATTGTTATTACTCCACGGCTGTTTCTTATTAACATATATGTAAAGCTGTCTTGCATCGAACACTGCATGGGTTTTCAGATTTTTCAAAACGGGACAACACTTAAAACCCTAATGAAAACAGATTGATTATTCTGTTAATCAAATACTTATTCCTTATTTTAATAAACTTTTCTAAAAACTATTTAGGATAACGTAGATTATTAACACCTTTTTTTAGTGGACTCATCTATGTACTTTGGGATACGGATTTTTAGAACCCTCAGGTTTGTAAAGCAAAATGCTGATAATTTCGTATTTTTGTGAATATACCACAACAGGCGCGCTTATGATTAATTGTTAGTAGGTTTTCTAAAGATGTGGTATTCTCATTGTATAATTTCTTTTTGTAATGTAACTATTACGGTACCTAATCGTTCACATTACTATACCACGCCATCTGAGACGACCATATTGAAGGGACCATAAAAAAAATATACATATATATAATACACACACACACACACATATACATATATATATATATATATATATATATATATATATATATATATATATATATATATATATATATATATATATATATATATATATATATATATATATATATGTGTGTGTGTGTGTGTGTGTGTGTGTGTGTGTGTGTGTGTGTTGAATGAAAATATATATTTCAATGTTTGTCTTTATTTTACACTTGATACTGTTTCTGGAAGTGTGTAACCTTGGAAATGTTGGCAAAACCACTTACTCCCAACTCCATAAATCCGTTACTCATTTGTGTAGGTCAAAGGACGGTGGAATTGGAGTACATGTTGCTGTTCTTGGTCGATTAATCAGGCATTATGCCAGAATGGGCTCTTGTTCATACGAGAAATGCGTCAAAACACACACACAATATACAAAAAGATGGGGGATAACTGGAATGTTGACGGCAGTGTATGATATAACTACAGTATTGAAACAGGCAGACGGATAAAAGAGAGACCATGCATTTCTATTAATTTTACATTGTTTGTTTGTGGTGGTAAATTCTGAAGGAACCATGTAACAAAAGTAGGATGACTTACCGAGTAATTCCGTGCGTATCGATTGAAGGAAGATAGTAAATCAGATCTCCGTCAGAACTCTTTACAAAGATAATAACTTGAGTGCCTTCGTTGACAAACTCTTGAAGCCTGGCAACGCTGCCATGGGCGTCGCTTCCTTCCATTAGCAGAATCCAGGTGACCAAGTGAGTCCTCAGCATTTTGTTCCTCATCTGGTGACATTGAGAAGCTATAGACATTGGGTTATGACTTGACAATAAACTATAATGAGAATAAACATATAAATATATATATATATATATATATATATATATATATATATATATATGTGTGTGTATGTGTGTGTGTGTGTGTGTGTGTGTGTGTAAAGCATAGAGGACTTCCTCCTTCTCCTCCTCCTGTTAGGTGGCTCCTGAAACCTTCCAGGCTACCAAATCCTACATTTATTTTATATATATTTCTTCAGTCTTTATGTTTATCTATAATCATTCTTCTCTACACAGGTGGTTTAACTGTAATCATTCTTCTCTCAACTGGTGGTCTGTGGCAACTATCGATAGAGCTGTAACTGCACCATTTGACTGTTCATCTGTTGGAAGACGAATACTAGTCTATGATTTTCCTTACGACAACCATGGCTCTTCTCACCTTTTGGAAAATGTTGATTATATTGTCTGGTGTGTCCAGAAGCAGCAGGAAGTTGTTCTTCTCAGACAGAGTTAGCGTCTGGAGCAAGGTCTCCGTCTTTCCGTCATTTTTGAAGTTAGTTAGTATGATGAACTCCGCAAATAGAAGTTCAGGTAAGCCGTTTATTATCTCTGTAGGAAGAACAGTGTGTACCATCAGTAATTGGACTATTGTTTTTTTTATACAAAAGCATCTTGAGTAGAATTTTTATACCATTCACGACTGTGGTTTTAGTTATTAATTTTACGATTTCTAAAAAAAGGATGGACAAAGCCTCATTTAACATATTCCTATGAATACAGGGTTCGTCGTGTCACTGTTGAAGAAAGGAAATTAATTTTCATAAAGGAAAAAATATACATAACCATTATTAAAAGTTGTGTGTACTTCAGCACGTTTTATGGTGGGCGTTCAGAATATGCAGTGAAGTGCACATTATTTTTTTCTTAATTTAGATGTAATGCGGGTTTCGACAATCTTGTTGCTAGTATTAAACAATAACCCAACGCTGGGAAATGAACTTTTAGGCTAATTATTTCAAGCAGCCTGCTTAAATTTAATTAAGAAACGGCACTCCTACCTTACCTTCATATTCATGACTGTATAAAAACGTAAGGCTTCTTTTGGTCTTCTTCACTATAGCCATGATCAGTTTTATGACGTCATGTGCTGAAACGTTCCTGGTGGTTGAAAAATGAAATTGATGAAATATTTTAAAGTATTCATATTTATGAATATATGAAGAGTAGATGAAGAATGTTACAAATTAAATTTATCCGTGGATTTGTATTTAAATTATTGTAGAGATATTCACAAATGCTCACAAGAAAGACAAAAGGGAATAGCTTTTGGGAGCAGTCAGGCCACTCTATAAAGCCTTCGCGTACCTGTGGCTTTGGCCGAGACTGGGGATTTTCTCGATGTCGGAAAGATTCGCACCACGAACGGAATGTTTCCCCGTCAGGTCACTGGAGCAAGATCCCGATGACACCCCCATGAAAACTAGGACTAGAAATCAAAATAAAAATGAAAAGAGGGTTAACTAATGACGACTACGGTTAACTAATGATGACTACTATATTGCACTTTAAAAAAATTCCTTCTAAGTAACAGTAACGATAAACCGGATGACAACCTTTTCTTATGTAGTTGTGTTCTAATCTTTTGATCGAAGTATAAACTAACTAATGCGAGAATTTACTATCTTTTGAGAAGCCTTGCTTGAACTGAAGCCACTTTTAGAAATTGTGCATTAAAGACATACGTTTTTTTTCATTCCATTATGAATTTCAAATTGACGGATGAGCAACTAGTTTAAGAACTGCTAACTTGTTCATTTTTGGCACAGGACGATAACGACCAATCAAGAAGTATCTTGCTTAGATATTCCTGCTCTTCTTAAAGCGCTGAATGGCTCCAAGTGCCCCAATGCTCGGCGTTATACAATAGTCTAAATTTCGTCATTCAGTACAGTTAAGCCAGTCAGGAGTCTTTGGCATAAATCATACACTGTTTACCCCTTAACAGCATTTGATATTCTATTTTTTTTCATGATGGGTCCCACCATTTACTGATGTGTTTTTATGTATGAGGGTTATTGTGAACTTACTTGCGCACATAGAAATCTTTGTAATTGGAAGCATCTTCTCCAAAGCTTAAAGAATGAATCTGAAAGAAGAGAAAAAACGAGGTGAAAAAAATGAAGAATATTGTGGGAGACATATTGCGTTTACCTCCGTTTTCTTAAGGGTGTTATGGTTTTGGCCTTGGGTTGATGGTTGCAAGTTTCCACAATTGAATAACATGTATACTACGTGCGTATGCGTATTTGCACGAGTGCGCAAAGTAACCCCCACCCCACCCCCAGCTCACAAACTAACTCATTACATTGCATTATGTGGCTTCTTAAAGGTTCAGTTTCCCATGGGAACTCGTGCAAATACGCATAACGCACGTATACATGTTACTTTGCATGTAAACTGTTGCAACAACGTAATCGCGTTTGTTGTTTGCAGTCTGATGACCTTGAGTCTACTGATGCCCAGAAGTAACTTGTCATTACCCGAAAATCGCATAGTGTATCAACTTGTAAAGGGTGAACTAAGAGATTGTTTTAATATTAGACTTGATGTCTCAAACTGACGTCACGGCGCTTGAAATCATAGATGCCGAAAATGCGACACATGGGTATACGTTGCTGATTCCTATATGATAAATATGTTGATTTAACTTGCCATCCTTATCCTTCCAAGCGTGATTTAACTTGCCATCCTTATCCTTCCAAGCGTGTTTCGATAACTAAGAAGTTGCATAAACATTTGTAATAAATATTGTTCTAAGTTTATGATCTGACAGAAGCCGAATTTATTTAATAACAATTTATTATTACCGATCAAAGCATGTACAGTACAATAGATGGATTACACCAAGTATAGTGTTAACTGTTGTAAGGAAGTGTAATGTTATTTGACTTTTACTTCAAGACTAAGTTGGCTTAATACCTTTCATTGTACAAAAACTAGTCGATTTAATTATTTATTACTTGTCAAATATGAGCAATAGCTATATTATATCAAGTAACGCATGCTGCTGTAGTAAATTTTCCTGTTATTTAAGCTTTACGTTAGATGTAAATAGGTTTAACACTCTATTTTACAAGAATCAAAAATTAATTTATTGTGCATAATCCAAATTTAATATTTCTTCATTTATTACAAGAAAAATTTTATTTGTTAGCCATATTTAAATGATGGAAATTTAATCTTTTTAAGTAAAAATTTATTTAAAACCAATATTATATGATAGAACATGACTTAATTGTTTTCTTATTGGGAAATAAATTTTCATCTTTTTTAGGAAAAATTAATTTAAAGTTGATTTTGACTATTAATTTGGGTAATTAAAATCAGCTCGAAAGTTTACTAAGTATGTAACGTATTTCACTTAACTTTTCTATAGTAACTACCTCCGTAGAATGTTTCAACTAAAAATTCGACAGAGTCCAGGCTTTTAATGGGAGACCGGTAATGAAAAATTATTTGAAAGATTATAAACAGTTTTAAGTTATACCTTTTAACTCTATAATTTTTATCATTTTAATAATTTTTGCTATTTCGATTTTTTTTTTAATTTGAGGTAACCTAACCATAAGTCAGTAGTGCGGATGCATAATGAAATCGTTATTGTAATGTAGGTGGTCATGTGCCCTTACTTTTTTTTCGCATGTTAAACACTTCCCTAGATGTTGCCCTGTTAGGTTTGCAATAAGAAAAAATATATGCCACAGATTTCTGTTAAACTCGTGCAACCCTGATAGTATCACCCGTAAAATCTCTTGCTATGGATGGTACTGGTTTTAAGTCAGTTGTCGGATTATGTAAATTATTTTTTTCTTGAAGGATTTGAATTTTTACAAATTTTAGGTGAAAGTGTTGGGACTGACTATAAGCAGCTTCTGTGTACTTATTTTGGCCCGGTGCGGATTAAAAGCAATTATAAGGAAAAATTACTTTTTTTTTAAAGTAGTTTCTACTTTTCTGTGATATTTCTTAAAATTTAAGCCGACGGGGCTGGCAGGATAATAAACTTATTTAGTCCGAGTCTTGATAAATGTAGAATATAAAAAACCTTGGCTTAAATATTGAAGACTATTCGCTGTCGGTTATTTCTTCCTAGTTGTACAATTTACAAAATCTAGTTGGTGAAGTCATACTTATGAATGTAGTTTTATAGCTTCGCTGTCATTAAAATCAAGGATGTTTAGTTTTACAGCTTCAGTATCAGATAAAAAACAATTAAATTTCTATTTTTTGCAAAAGCAATTAATTCCGTATATGCATTTTTTTAAAAACCTTTACAGGGCTTGTTTAAGACTGCTGGCTTTTCAATGCAACTATCTACTGCTTCAGTGTTTCTAACTTACTGTACAGTGGACTCTTAACTTACTGTGGACTGCGCATTTTTAGCGTCAGCCGTAGATTTCTTAAAAAATGGTGTAAAAACGCCATTCTGCAGATAAAATGTTGTCAACATACAAAAAGACTTCTCTTCGCTTGGACGTGAAAACGAAAAGGTTGGGAAATGTAATGAACACCTGCAAGTATAAACTGTAAATCATTAACAATATTGAGAATTTCCGCAAACGTAAATGCAGTACTTTCAAGATCTTTGAAGCAGGTAGCAAGAAAATGACAAATCACTATTGGTTAGATGTGGATGACTGCAATCTTGAAAAAAGAAATACTCTTCATACTCTTGATATCTCAAGCCGACATTTCTTTGATTGTAATCGCTGTTGAGCAATACTCGGAAATTTGAATGATTCAGAGGACTTGGAACCTGGTAATCTTTGTTTATTGTCCTTTCACCTAAATCTTGAAAGACTTTTATAGCTTTATAAACAACGGTGTTTTGACAAAACGAATTCTTTGGGTTCTGGGTGGCTTGTCAGTTTATCCTGTACTAGGGGATCTCTGACTAATAAGGCTCAGTGAATAAGAGAGTGCGTATTTAGGCAATATTATGATTAGGAATATGAAACTTATTTGGAAAACGTCAGGACTTTTTAGATCTCTTGGTACCGGGTCATTGTCAGCACAATAAGGTAGAGCATATTCGATCAGTTTTGAGATGTTTTAGAAATCTTTGTCTGACTATCATAAAAAAAAAACTGTTTATCTAATCTGGTCAAAGTTAGAGGTTACCAGGTAATACTAAGCGAAATGTAAATAGACCTCACGTTAATTGGTCAGCGTCAAGACAAAAGTTATGCCTATTGGTCAGGCCCTGTCAGTTGTGAGATTTACCAGTCTCATTATAATTACTATCAAGATTCAACTTACCGAGGGAGTAAGAGTAGCCGATATCAAGTCGACCTGGGCTGTGTCAAGGCTTTAATGGGATTCGTCGCGCATTTGACGCATGCTCTGTTGCGCGTGATCTTCCTCTCTTGATTTTTGTTCGACTTTTTTTTTCTCTTTTATTGACCTATTCTCGTTCTACCTATTCTTTTTTTTCTCTAATTTACAGGTACTTGCAATCTTGTTCAGTCTTGCTTTGTTTGTTAGTGTACAATTTCATTTAGTTATACATTGTTAGTTTTGTTTACACACATGTATATATATACATTTATATATGTAAATACCGTATATGTACACACACACATATATATACTCATATGTATGTGTATGTGTGTGCATATTTACATATACATATATATGGTAGTGGGTTAATGTGGCTTTTCTTAGCAATATTAACAATATTAACTTCAGGGCGTGACGTCCCTGCCTACACGAGTTAGGGTAGAAGAGAGACTTTGGCCTTGGCAGGCAAGTTGGCAACTCTCTTAGGAGAACAACACTCCAAAGTCAAACCAGCGGGTAGAAGGGACTCTTTAGCCTTGGTAGGCAGCCCTTCTAAAAGAAGGTTACTTTGAATACAAACCTTGTTCTCCAACCTTGAACTTTGCCATAGCCATAGGTCTGTGGCTTTCCATGGTCTGGGGTTTGAGTTTCCCTTGCCTGAGGGTGCAATCAGGCATTTATCCTCTTTTTCATTCACTTTCCTGTTTTTTTCGAAAAGTGTGTAAGACAGGCTGATGAGAAAGCGGAAGTTGCTTGGTGGACTATCAGAAAAGTGCTTTCGTCCTTACCTAATCTTCTTCTTCCAAGCATTTTATTTCCAAATCCATCCTGACTGTCCTCTCCCAGTAGTTGTGGCAAACCTGGCTGATTTCTTTTGCCTTACAAGGTGTGCCGGTCCCACCTTGTCGACCAGTTGCTTCAGCACTTTTTTCAGTGACATATGGTCACGTTTATACTTTAAAAGGATTTTTTGTAAATAGTGTAAATACTGTTGTTGTTGATAGTATTGTTTATTGCTCTGTTGATTTTTGCAATGGTACTGCTGTTATGAGTCTTTTTATTAGTTTTGATACTGATTTTATGTTGTTAATTTAAATTCTTTCGGGAGACATTGAACTGAACCCTGTGCCTGTTATTCATTACAGTAAGAAAATTGCAAAGTACTTTACTCAAATATTCGGGGCCTAAGGTCAAATTTTCTTAATCTGCAGAGTTGTGCCTGTAATTACGATTTAATGTTTTTATCTGAGACTTCCAAGTAGTAACAAACCAAAGGTTGAGTTTTTAATCCCGGGTTTGATGGCCCTGACTTTATTTATCGTCGTAACATCCCACATGCGCGTATGGCTGTATACACTTAGTCCGGGCGACCTATTTATCGCCAGAAAAATTTGGAGCGTAGTGGTCATGAAGTTCAATAAGTCTTACAATGTTGACGTATTTGCTGTTAACTGCATCCAAATATTGACGATTCTATATATGACTGTCTTTTGGAAAGGATTACTGTAGTATGGCTCACCCTCAAGATTCAAACGCTTCATTCGTTATCTGTGGAGACTAAATGCAAAGCACAGCGAGTGGCTAAATTCAAATCCCACAGATCAACATGACCGGTCTGCTGTTGAGTTCTGTGTATCCTCCGATTTTGTCCAGTTAACTGAGGAACCCACTCACATTTCTGGTGGTAGATTAGACCTCATATTCACAGATGTTCCAGCTATTGGCAAGTCCAAGTACTTTGAATATATAGGCACTTCTGATCATTGCATCAATTAGATGGATATCTGCCAGTCGGTATATTCCTAATGCCACCGTTAGAAAAACGGTCTGGTTGAAATCTAGAGTCAGTTGGGATGCATTATTGAAGATTGTCATCCACTAAATATTTCATTAGATCCAGATCACAACAAGTTAAATGAAATGCTGATGGCTATTTTGATAAGATATGTCCCAAAAAAGGTCAACAAATTAGGGCAAATGACCAGCCATGGTTTGATGGTACATGTAGACTAGCCTACCATGACAAACAGACCAAATTCAACGCATGGGGACGAAATCGTTCAAATGAAAATTACGCCATTTTTTGTCGAGTCTCGCCGTGCTGCTAATAGAACTTAACACAGCTGAGAGAAATTACAATAATTCCTTGAAGGGGGAACTTGAAGGAATTACTCATCCTCATCTGTGGTAGACCAAATGGCATCATTTATCTTTGGGTCAGGCTCGTCTTCCATTCCACCACTACTGACAGATGATGGTAGATTGGTTACAGGCCCTAAGGAAAAGGCTGGACTTCATCGAACTTTTGAAGCTAAAGCAATCAGGTGAGGATGTCCCTCTCCCTGATACTAGTCAGCCTGAGCCTATTCTTACAAAACTTGCATTTCGCTCCGGTTATGTTAAGAAAATTCTGGACAATCTAGATAGCTGGGGTGGAGAAGATCCTGATCTCTTCCCTTGTTTTTTTTCAGTGCTTCTAGCGCGTTGTCTCTTAAGATTAGTAGATTCTCTAGATTTTTAAGTTGGCGTAGTATCTTTGCGGATGAGCACAAGCTTAGTAATACAGTACCTGTTCAAAAGAATGGCATATCTGCAGAAACTACAGGCCAATCTCTATTCTCCCTGCACTCTCAAAAGTTGCTGAATAACTTGTTTTTAATCCTCTGTATAAATATGTGGAGTCTAAAGGATTGTTAGCTGATAGTCAATATGCATATAGGAAGCAGTTAGGTATCTGCGATGCTCTTTTAGTCTTGACATGCCATTAGCAAGGGAACCTTGATATGGGTTTTGAGTGCAGAGTAATTCGGATAGATCTTAGTGTTGCTTTCGGTTTAGTAAATCACAAGGCACTTATTTATAAACCCCAGAATCTCGGAGTGGATGGATATGTTTTAGGATTACTTAAAGATTTCCTTATAGGTATAGGCAGCAGCGAGTTGATGTGGACGGGATCTTTAATGAACCAAGACCTGTTGTGTCTGGAGTTCCACAGGGTAGTATTCTTGGTCCACTGCTATTTTTAGAGCATACGAGCGATATGGTTGTTGGCCTGGAAAACAAGATTGTTCAGTATGCCGATGATGCAACACTTGTGGGTATAGTAAAGTCTCCACTTATGAGAAATGAAGCTGCCCTCGGTCTCAGTCGGGACATGGACTGGATCTGGGAATGGTGTAGTCGGTGGGGTATGTATGGATGTATATATACACCTTAAGTACCGGAGGTCGAAGGCTGTTCCTCGTTGGGCGTGTGGGTTCCGTTCTCAGCTAGCACTCTGCTGGCCGCGAGTTCGAATCTCCGACCGGCCAATGAAGAATAAGAGGAATTTATTTCTGGTGATAGAAATTTATTTCTCGCTATATAATGTGGTTCGGGTTCCACAATAAGCTGTAGGTCCAGTTGCTAGGTAACCAATTGGTTCCTAGCCACGTAAAATAAATCTAATCCTTCGGGCCAGTCCTAGGAGAGCTGTTAATCAGCTCGGTGGTCTGGTTAAACTAAGGTATACTTAACTTTTCGTGCATCTTATACAAGAAAGTTCTGTTGCAGGCAGTTACAGGATATTATATATATATATTATATATATATATATATATATATATATATATATATATATATATATATATATATATATATATATATATATATATATATATATATATATATATATATATATATATATATATATATATATAAATAATTCTTCACTGTATTTGCACATAATTTTCCACATAAAAGCTTTTGTCCTTTTTCTGGATAAACGTGACTGCCTTGTGGAGGTACCGTGTACTTATGAGGTCGAATAAGGTAGTCCGGGATAAGGTGATTCAGAGGCAAATTTGATCAAGTACTTCAGAGGGGAAAAAGACATTGTAAGTAAGCGTAAAGAGAGAGCTATTACTGAGCAGATGAATCTCATTAGAAAAAGAGACAATGGGAGATTGTTTTGAGGAGCTTTTGATTGAGGAGATATAAGTTGAGGATATTAGTAGGACTTTAATTAAAAGGTTAAATGGTTAAAAAATGTTCTGTAAGTATGAATAAGAGGAATAATCCCCCCCTCCCCTGTATAGAGGGAAAGAAGACTTAAGGAGCACAGATTATTTAGTGTACCTGAAAAGGTGTAGACTAGGGTTGCTTTTGATTGAGAAATTAAGACAGTTAACAGAAGCACTGTTCAGAAACATTGCGTGGATTTAGACGGGGAACGCGTGTAGATCAGTTATTTATTACGATATTTGTCTGAGGAGCTTGTGAGCAAAGCGAAGCGTATACGGTGCTACAAGAAGCTTGTGATAAATTTGCAAGTATCTGGATATGGAAGCGTGACTTGTTATTCGAGTGGATTTGAGACTGGGTATTCTATCCGAACGAGTGATGTTTAGTTGGTCTTATAAACTACAAGCTCGAGAGCACTTGCAGGTTATTGGTCAAACGGACAGTGTATTTTGGGGAGGTTGATGCTCTTTTGATGAGCTTCCAACGTCGGAATACGAAGGACCTGATGTTGTGACATTTTTTCAACCTATTAATTGCCCTCCCTATGTCCTCAGCTGACACTTCCACAACCGTTCTCAAATCTGCACTAGCCCCTTTCATTTTTACGTAATTGAGCTCTACATCTCATGTTTTCCACATTCGAACAATCAAGAATTCACTGACAGGTATTAACATTTTCAAAAGTGATCCAGGAAAAGGAAGAACAGGTCAGAAGATCAGAGAAATCAAACCGTGCGAGTAGTGCACAAAATTCAAACCAAACCGAAACATTCAACAACGGGAAAACACATGTAAAGCTAAGTGTGAGGACAATAAAGTTACGATCAGGAATCAATCCAAAACCCAGAAAAACGGAAGCGAAATGAATCTAGAAATACGAAGAAGTAAATGAAGTGAAGTGACTGACACCAGAGACAAAACTTTGACGCTGAAAGACTTGGGGTTCTGTCGAGATTTCAGTGTGACGGACTTGTCCTGAAGGTCAGTTTTCGTCAAGTGACTCTCGACGACAATTCTGATCGCTCATGCGAGGCCCACTTTTATTTGAGGATGGTAATTTCTTATACCTTCTTTGAAATTAAAATTTGTCATCCCCTCTTTAGCAGTGCAATAATGACGCAACTGTATTGTCATCATTACAATGTTATATGTAACTGACAAGATATGAAATTCGGTTAACCAATTATATTTTGCCAGAAAAAGGTGCAATCGTTTTCCAGTTATTCACCTTCGCGAGTTCGCGTCATCAAGGAACATCGGAGATCAATATCATGTTAGTCACTCTTGTCAGCTTGTCACTGCCAACGACTGAAAGCCTGAATGCTTTTGCTTTGTACGTATCCACCTCGTAAAGATCAAAGAGGATCCCTAATAGAAAAATAAACTTGTAATTTTGTAAAAAGAGTCGTATTAACAATTCAAATGTTCATCGTAAAGAACAATCCAAGCCCAAGTTGTGTGTGTAATAACGGTAAAGTTTTTTCTCACCTGTATCATGATTTTTTATATACAGTAATTATAAATCACGTGTTTGTCATTTTCGTTTTAGAGATGTCCATTTAGGGTATCCTGACCACGAGTGAAACACAAGTGCTTGGAGGGTTTGACTTGTTCTGATTCTAAGAATAAAGCAGTATAATGGTAGAGTTCTCTTCCATACTGTACTGCTGTAATAGAACACAATACAACCAGCAAAATAGTACTACTGATTGTAAAAGGCTTCCGTCATGTTTTACATTTGTGTTGAATACTTAAATTTTCTAGTGATTGAAATAAATATAAAAAAATTAACACGACTTACTCATCACGCTTTTGTAATTAGTTTAGGGACGTCATTTCCTTTTACTAAACTGAAAGAAGAGAAAGTCAAGTTTAGCGTTGTTACTTCGAGTTATTAAAAGTCAGAGTTAATTTATCGAGGCTACCGCTGCATGATGTTCCGTTTTCTGTCATTACTTAAGACCTAATTTCTATACCGCTGCATGTTTCGTTTTCTTTCGCTGCTTAAGACAATTGATATATATTTCTTTTACATCGTATGGAGTTTTTGCTGTCCCACATCTTCAGTTCTAAATTGGTACCTTGTCTGTCCACCATTCAAATGAGTCGAGCGCCATGAAATCATGAAAATCGGTGTTCCGACATGGCCTTTAATGCGTAATTACTAACCTTTTGAACACATTCTGAACGCTTCCCCATTAAGCATTTACTGGCTCAATATTTGATGGTTCTAATTTTTCAAACCGGTGTTTTTGAGGGATGTCGTTTAAAAGACTTTCTGATTATTATATTTCACTTCTGGTTTGGAATACTATTATTATTTCTGTCATTAATGATAGTGGCATTGCTACTGCCAGTAGTACTCTTATTACCTCCATATGTTGTTGTTATAGTTAATTCTGTTATCGTAATCGTGATGATTCTTTAATGTGAGTTTGAACATTGTTAATGAAAATTATTTTTCCAGTAATAATATTATATATATATATATATATATATATATATATATATATATATATATATATATATATATGTGTGTGTGTGTGTGTGTGTGTGTGTGTGTGTGTGTGTGTATGTATCTATTACGTATAAACCATTTCGCCGTCATTTCTAATTTCCATGTAATAAGAAATAAAATCTCCAAAGAGGCTCAATCTACTGCAGCTTTATTCTGGAATTCAAGTCATTTACCGTCACTCTCTAAAGTCGTGCAATAGGTTTCATCTGTTGAAAAATAATAATAATAATAATAATAATAATAATAATAATAATAATAATAATAAAAGTGATTATAACAAATGAAGAGTTCTAAGTGTGACCGGTCAGTATAGTCATCGAGCGTCAGTTTGACGAATAATAACCTTTAGGACACGTCCGTCGTTTTAGGACCTCTCCAGAATTTTACCCGCGATGTCAGTCATTTACCGAGTCGTTTCATGTCATATTCATCTTGTTTCTCGTTCCGTTTAGCTTCGTAATTTCTCTGATTTTGGATTGATTTCGATTTGCAGTTTTATTTCCTTGTAGTTGTATTTTATTGATCGTTGTAGTGATTTAAAATAATTTTGAATTTTGTACATTATTATTTTTTTATATAGTAGTTGTGCAGTTTTCAGCCGTAATACGTAAGGGGAAACCGAGCGCAGGAATAAGGTAGAGAGGAAAATGAGAAAGAAACGGGATCTAATTGCGTCAGTAAAAGCAAGAAGGTGAACAATTACTTTAGGGAGGAAAAGTTGTTTGGCAGGAAAGTAAATCCAGAGAAACTGGCTGAAAGCAAATGAATCTCAGAATAAAAGGTGCAGGCAGAGAAAAGTGGGTGCTACTTTTTCGTGTTATCTACGCGTCAGCTACTCCGAGGTGCTAGTAATAAATATCGTATGGTAAATGTAAAGTGACGGCCGGACGAAGATATCGTATATTAATATAATTTGTCGACCACACAGTATAGAAGTGGGTGGATATAATACTTTGATCCCCGAGGGGCTAGTACTAAACTCGGAGTCCCAAGGAGCTTCTGTTATGTTTAATACTTTAGAACCTCGGAGCAGGTGACCCGTAGATAACAAGCCAAAGTAGCACCGAAAAGTGAAAGTAGTCGTGGATTAATGAGCGAGTACTTTGAAGATATGATGTAGAAGGTAAAAGAGAGGCGCAGATGACTAACGCAAGAGAGGAAGAGGTTGTGAAAATGAATGTTTAGGAGGACAGTTACTGATACGAGGTTGTGTGGAAAGATACCAGGAGTAAACAGTGTGATCGAGTGACTGGTCGATACTCTCAAATTTATTACTAAGCAGGGTCGTATCCCCTCTTGAGAAACTTATAGCAGTCGTTTGAATGTGGGGAATGTGTTACTGATACTTTGTGTATCCATTCTGGCGACCTATGATCATTGGCATTTCGCTAAAGATTACTAACAATTACCAAGAGAAACTTTATATATATATATATATATATATATATATATATATATATATATATATATATATATATATATATAATAATAATAATGATCAATGTATTACTAACAATTACCAAGAGAAACTTATATATTAATAATAATGATCAACGTTTGTTAATAATTATCATCTGTTTTCAATAATCTCCTGATTAGCAGATTTTCTCTTGCTCTTCCCAGGCAAAAGCTGCACAGTTTAATTTAGATGTTTTACTTTGTTTGGTTTTATGTAGGCTACAGCCCTCCACAGGAATAATTCCCTCTCTGGCGGGCCCTTGTACGTTTTCAAAATAAGGTGCTTCTCATATTTTATAAATGTCTTTTAGTGTTTTCTCGTAAGTATTGTAGCTCTTGCAGAATAGGAGAGTCTTTAGTTTTTTTTTTAAATTTGATTTCGTCTTGTATTAAATTACATAGAAGATTACTAGTCAAAGCCATGATCCATATTATTTTTCACCTTTGACACATTCTTTATATATTGTGCACTTATTGCCATCATATGTTTTATGTTTATTATCACTATATATGACCTTTCTTTACACAGTTTTTACACTTGAAGATGTTGCTAGCACATTCGATTTGATTTGTGATTATCACCACATCTAGGGCAAGCTTGGTCATTTCTACAATTTGTTGGGCTGTGACCAAATTCCTGACATTTGTAGCATTGATAGGGCATGTAACAGTCGTATGAGAATGATCAGAAGTTACAAAAAGAGAAGTTAATAAGCTGGTCATTGTCTTTACATCTAATAAAACAAGCTTTTGGTAAAAACAAGCTTTTGGTAAACTCTTACACAAATTCATGTGTCTGGCCCATTCACCATTCTGAACTATGGAACACGCTTATTAAAATGAACTGTGAATTGGTTCGGTTAAGACTGGTATATAAGACGAAACAAAAGTTTCTTGCATTAATCTAGGCAAATGAAAATTGATATCTTAAATTAATTGAATTAAAGGAACATTCCAATTTAGTCATTATGGTATTTGATAGCATTTGTTAGCAAGAAATTTGAGTTTTTCAGGTAATAAAGTTGTATTTTTCATAATGATTTATTCGTCTATTTCTGCCCGTCTACAGTTAAAATGAAAAGAAATCCTGTAGTAAAAAATAAAGTAGAAAATTAAATGACCTCCCATGTTTTCAGGAAGCAACAACAGTCCTTAATATTTTCCTGGGAGAGTGGTACCATAGTGACTACCGCCCTGACGTCCAGACGATCTGGTACTTTACTGTACGAATAAGTTTCATTGAAGGGGAAGCACCCTTGTAGTTTACCTGTAACTGTCTGCAATGGAACTTTCTTGTAAAAGATGCAGTGAACCACAGCCTCTGACCTCCGGTACTTAAGGTAATTAATATTGTTTGTATGTCTTAAAAGTAATGGCAGCCTGTGAAATTTAGAATTGGCAGTGCAATAATTTTTTGGGGTTGGATAGAGGCCAGCCAGTTAAGGACCCGTCACCTAGGTTATGTTAGATTAGAGATGGTTAGGTTAGGATGTATACCTGTAACTGGCCTTGCTACATTTGCATACTTATAAATTTTTAGGTCATGGATAATGTTGACATGTATGAATTATGTATGTATTTTTTCGACAGATTGTGTGGTGATATTTGCATTTCCTGCCTTTTTGTGTGGTGCATTGCACTTCTTTCCCCACCCAAAGAGTACTTTTTTCGGTAAAATTATAGAACAGCTCCGCATGGGGTATTACCTTGAAAATTGACATTTTATTATATTTTGGTTGCTTATCAAGAATTGACCGTTATTTTTTGGCAGTCCACTGTAATTAACCTCAGAACTGATATGTTATTATATGCTGGGCATCCTGGAATGATATCACACATGCCCAGTGTTTAAGTTTTGGTAAAAAGTGGTTTCCTTCACTGGGGGTTCTGGTGTTCTCTGCCCCCCGGCTAAGTAACACAGCCTACTAGGTTAGGTTGGTTTAGGGTACAGTATTTCTATAGGAGAGGACCACACCAGTTTTTGTGTGTTAAAGAGCTTAAAATTCTGAAACAACACTACATCTGTGCTTCAGTATCATTAAATAAGTGAGGAAAACCCTTACAACCACCAATCTTGGGGGACCACAGGTGGGAACTGGGGGTTTTGGGTGGGAGAGACAAAGTTGATGAAAAGCTGGGGAATGTAGGGGAAAATAAGCTAATAATAAAACCATATGTAGACTGTTGCGCTGTGCACGCACGCCATGGGTACCATGGATATGTAAACTACCCCTAGTTCCTAGAATTACAACTGTGACTTACCCGACTATGATGGAGTATAGTGTAGCTGCTGCATGTAAGAACGAATGTGGACAAGCTGAGGAGTCGCTATGATGAATCTTGAAGTATGCAGTAGCCAAATAACTTATGAAGTGAGCCTTACGACACCCATACTTGGGAAGTAACTCCTTGAGGTTGCACCACCTTTGTTCAGTTGTATTAGTATGGGCACCTGTGGTGGGGTCCACAAAATTGATACTATGATTTACCGTAAGGTGCTTGTACCTCTCTTCCTCCAAGCAATTATATGCTCTCCAGCAATCTAAGACAATAGTAGTTCCCTCATGAATATTGTCTTCAATAACACGTAGTAGGGTTTTACAATCCCTTTGCTCAACAGGCACTACAAAAAATTCTTGTGATTCTCGGCAAATTTCGCCAAAAACCCACAGCCCTTCAATTATGCGTCCAACATCATACTTACGTTGTCCAAATTTTGACTTGTCAGTTTCCACGATGCAGTCTGGACCACCAATTTTCTTAGTGTCTGAAAACCCAATTCATTACCACCTCTCAACAAAATGACGACCAGTCCGAAATTGTCACATCATTTAATTCAAGTTCAGATCGCACTACCTTATAGGCAAACCAGTCTTGCAACCACAGAAGCACAAACTTTAAATTAGTCTCAATATCAAGTTTGGATCGGTAAAACCAAGTGTTCTTGAATATAGATACTTTAAAATTACACCTTTTTCAGCAGCGTCCTTCAGTAATGTAAGATTTATCACAACGGAACACACTTTTTTTATATCAACTCTGCAGACAGAATTACATGAACCACAATGTTTTTCTGATAAAATTACCCCGTGGTCTTGACAGTGTTTAATCAACTATAAAAATAACAAAAATCACCATAAGTTATGACAGCTTTCACATCTAAAAGTGCAAGTTTTCCGCCGGAACACTTACACTTGTAGAAGCTACTGCGATGATGATGAAGAACAAAATAGCCATGTGAGAGTGAAAATTTTCCATATTAATTGTGTAACAATGGATCATAGAGAAATAGGAAAGTAAAGAGATTTAGCCTGTATGTATTGCGTTTGTCACTTTTTTACTTATTTTTTATTTTAGTCCTTGCATGCGTGCACAGATACAGACATCAGTGTAGTTGACTCAGTGAGAGACGGAGCCCTCTTGACTTAGTTTTTTCGTGAGTTTTTACAAATTTTTTTGTGAGTTTTACATAATAATGTGACTTTTTTTGGTACTAATAAATGTTTCCTCACTTAATGACTAGTATCTACAAATTCTATACACTATTCTCCGTAACTCTAGGTAACTACTTTTCTTAGAAACCAGTGCGTCCCTTTCCTATAGAATTACCTAGGGTACATTAGGTTAATATAGTTCCTTTTATAATAGGTTTCCTTAGCCAATCCCTTCTTGTGCATATGGCTCCCTAATGACGTGCATGCGCATGCATGCGCAGAACCATTCCAAAACAACAAATGACAGTCTGGTCTTTAATGAGTAAAAAGCCACAATAATGAAAATGATAGACTGTATTTTTCCAAAATACAAAAACGGGTAAAAACAAGGGAGCTTTCGACCGTTTGCGCAACAGTCCTCTTGAGTTGGCTGAAGAGGACCGTTGCACAAACGGTCGAAAGCTCTCATGTTTTTATCCTTTTTTGTGTTTTGGAAAAGTACAGCCTGTCATTTACATTATTGTGGCTTTTTACTCATTATTTCCGATCACAATATAGTGATGCACTGCGGATAGTCTGGTCTTTCTCCCAGCGATTCCCCCCACCCAAAACCCTGCATTCCTAGAGGGTCCTCAGCCATGTTGGATAGAGATGTGAGGTTAATAATAATTGACCGAGAATAAACAACACCACCTCCTTTATCAGGAACGCTAAAAGTATAGGAAAAATCAATTTCCAAGGTACAGTAATAGTCTGTGCAGAGCTGTTCTATAGTTTTACCTTTATTTATAGTATTACTGACTTGTTTTTGTCATTTACTACTGATAATGATTGCTTTCATGTTGTTAGCATACCACGCATGAGGGATGGTGGTGTCCTGCCTTCTACAAGTTTCTGGTTTGCTATGTAGTCATTTAGTTGTACAGTAATGCTGTGTAGATATTCTTAGGGTTTTACTACTGTTGATTCGAAAACTGGTGAAATATGTTTTTTTTAACTGTTTTTTATATGATGACAAATTTTGATAGTCATTTGTCATAAATGTTTGGCTAACCCATTACAACCCCCATGACAAGCAAATTGGGGAACCCTTTAAGGTCAGGTTAAATTAGAGGGTATTTGTCACCCTGTAAGGCAGGGCTCATGCCCTTAATTCTGTAATGATATGTTAGGAAGGTATACCTTGTTTTTTTTCACTCATTCTGTTCTTAACTCCTTCCCAAAAGCCCTGGTTTCCCACTGGAGGCCCTCCATTGTTAGATGAGGCAGGGGTCAGGTGTTGTAATGGGTGGATCAACATTTCTAATGGCATGATTAAATTTATTAGAATCACACCTAAAACTATCGGGAAACCATAAATCACTAGGAGTAGAGTGCCATTGTAAATTTTACTGTTACTAATTGTAACTATCTGTGACAATCCTGGTAGTTAATGCAGCATCATGCAAAAACATGCATTCATAATTGATTTCGTGGAAGTAAGTTGCAGAGGACTTTTGCTGGTTTACAAATAGTGTAAGAAACAAAATTACAGAGGTTTTTGTGTGCTCTGAATTGTCAGCGGGTGCCAACAAAACTTTTGTAGACCTGAATCCATCACAGCATTAAATACAATCAAATGATATGCTGTATACATGTACTGTATAAGATTTGATTAACTTAAGTAACTATTGGGAATAAACAAACATTGATTTCAATAAAGGGCAATGGAACGATAAATATGGCAATTAGTTAGGCCAGTAATGATAGTGTATCCTTGAAAGTGCCTCGTGATTCAGGTTTTAAAGTAATCTTTCAACAAGAAAGCTTGTTGAAGACAATTACTTTATAAATATTAGACTCATCATAAATTTCAATTTTAAACAAAATAGACAAAATACATGTACTGTATCCACACCATGAGAAATTGTGGATAAAAAAAAAGGATCAGGTCCATTAGGCAAGGGTCTTTGCCGGCCCATGGCCCTCTTGATCTAAACCAGTACAGGTCTCTCACCAGCTGAGTGTGGTTACCATGAAAGCAATTTTAAAACTGCATCAGATTAGTGAAAAATATGTATGTATATTATTCTCTCTAGTAAATTATGATGTGTTCTATATGTAGGAGTATCCTTTGGTGCAAGTTGAAATTGGTTTTGAAACTGGTAACAAGGCAAGAAGGTGATTGGGAGAAAACCTCAACTTACCGGCCATCTTCAAGCACATATTTTGTGGGTGCTGTTTAGAGAGGACATTTTGCCAAACTTTTGCTGACTGCAAATTTGAGACTTATTTCCTTTTCTTTTGGATGTTTGGTGAATTTTCTAGAGATGAATTACTTAAGGAGTGAACAATGTAGTGTGGTGGACATAAATGAGTTTGTGGGTGCTCATGCACTTGTCTGTTCTTTTTGTAGGGGTAGGACCTGCATTCCTGATCTTGCCTGTGAGGTGTATGGAAGTTGATCTTCACATTAGAAAGGGTTTGGAAACAAGAGGAGGAAGGCATAAAGCGTTTGCTGGTGTCATTGGGAGGAAGTACAGTACTCCCCCTTTGACATTTTCTGAATCATTTTGGTTCCTTCATCCCTGCACCCACTTGAACCTCTCCCTGCCCCTTCCATGCTTACACTGCTGACTATCCAAAGAGTGTGCCTAGAGAGGTGAGTGATTAACCGATGCTCACCTCTAGTGGCTATGATGAGACAGGTGCATGTGCTTAGTTCTCCCGAGGTGAGACTCCTATGCGTGCACTTGCTTCACCACTATTTACTCCTACCATGTCATTTATCATCTAGGGATGATAAAGTCCAGGGATGGTAACCTTTATACGGTAATTAGGAGAGCTAATGTTCTGCTGTGTTCCTGGACCAATTAGCCTCAGCTAAGGCAGTAGGATATCTGTCTGCTGTTGTGCCCTGTTGAGGAGTTCAACTCTATTGGGCCTACAGTAGCAGTTGTCGTTCCCAAGCACTTAGGGGTAACTATGTCCTCTGTGTCTGGAAGGGCCTTTCCTATGGGAAACCAAGACAAGGAGCCAAGACTCCTGGCTCTAGAAAGAGCAAGGAGAATCCCCAGTCCTTTTGTCCTCTCCACCAAGCCAAAGCTAGGAAGGAAGGTAAGGGGAAGAAGAAAGTAGGGGGATGTGGGAGTTTGCCGCTCCCCCTCCCCACCTGCCATGAATAGGGTAATGTTTTTCCATTGGGCAATGTGACAGAGATGGGCCAGAGTCCTGTAGCCATCCTTTTCAAAAACCAATGCCCCCCTCCATCCATCTCAAGTTCCAGTACTTTTTAATGTCTAACCTTCCAGGATCCCTTGAAGCTCTGTCCTTGTTGACAGACATGCACGGGAGGGAGAAAAACATAATAAAATCATAGACAACCAGTCTCCAGGGTTTTAGTCACCATTACCTGGTGAACAAGGTGACCAGTGGCTGGTTTCTGGTCACTGATCTCTCTGTTGAATGAGTTTGTCTTCCATCAAGTTAATCAGTAGGGTGACTAGCACTTAAGGTGTGGTAACTGTTAGTGGTTTCATTATACTGTTGTGACTCTACAAAGTTTATGAAGAAACTCAGAAAGGGCTTGAAAAAAAAACAGCAATTTGTAATTTGTCTGCCAATCTCATTGGAGAAGCAAGGCCCTTTGTGGGTGGGGTCTCGACACTAGGCCCAGATCACGACATTGGTGATGCTGCCTTGAGGTACTGCCTGAGACACACTTACTAGTGCACAAACTATAGTCATTCACCTGTTGGACACATCACTGGGAAGAGAACCTATCTCAGTGGAATTAATAATACAATATGCTCGGAAATTCATTGTCCTACAGGGATACAGTAGTGTTTCCAAGACAGTTGATTAGACCACCTTTATATCATGATTCAGACTAGACCACCTTTGTATCTGTGAATCATGGAGCAGTTGTCTACAAGCTAAGATTATTGAAAATTTGTAGATTTTTTAATGAATTTTTATTAGGCAGAACCCAAAGGGTCTGTGTTGATGGCCAGTTACAGTAGCTTTAGTAATTTCATTTCAGGTGTTCCTCAAGGTAGTGCGCTTGGACCTTTGCCATTTATTATTTATATACTAGCGACATGTGACAAGGTCTGGAGAACAAACTGGCTGCTTAGGCCGATGATGCTACTCTTCCGGCTGTTGTTCCATCTTTGCACCTGAGGTCTATGATTACAGATTCCTTGAATAGAGATCTAGCACATATTCATGAGTAGAGTAGGCTTTGGGACATGAAGCTTAACCCTTTTGTAACTCAAAGTACGATAGTCAGAACTTTCTTGCCTTTGCATCGCAGCTTATATTCAAATGGTATGGTTTTAAAAGTCAGTGATGCTCTTCATGATTTTAGGTGTAAAATTTTTGTGAGAAATTGACTTTTGACAAGCACACACATTATATTGCTTCATCTGTTTCTCAAAAAGTCTGTACTGTATCTTGTTGGAATATTTCATGAAGTAGTTTTATCTCGGTGTTCTAACTCTTTCTTTTCTTCTTGTTTGGAGTGCAAGTGTGGTCTTCTGGTGCTGACTCTCATCTCAAACTCTTGTATAGAGTTGTCATTAGTCAAGTTTATTTTGCCAGTTCTTAATATTGTATTGACTTGTGGCATAGAATGTAAAGCAAGTTCATTATGTTTGATGCATAAAATGTACTACGAAGACAAACATGTCTGCACCTAGCTGTTTTCACCCACAGTGCTAGGCAGGCTTTTGCAGCAAATTGTCTCTTTTCTAGTATCATTTAATACTACTCAGTTTGCTAGAAGTTTTATCTTGGCTACAACTACAGTGTGGAATAGTTTGCCTAGTGCACTCGTGTAATCTTCTGATCTCCAAACGTTGAAGCAAGGAGCAAAATCATTCCTGCTTTCTGTTTAGTTCTTTGAAATGACCAATGTAAGTGGCATAGAAAATATGGTTAGATGTCCTGTTCACAGAGCATACAGATGAGCTTCAGCTTGACATGAAAGAATGTAATTGAAATTTTATTGAAGTAAGAGATTAAGGTTCTTTCCTTTGAACATAGAAAGATCAGAGAATTTATAGAACAAGGTGAGATAAAGAATCTAAAACTTGGAGGCTGAAGAGAAGGAATAAGCAGTAATGCGTACAGTACTTATAATTCCAGCCCATGTTTTGAAGAGGAATGAATTCTGGTATGTGCAGGTTTGCTTTCAAATGTATTAAAAACTCATAGATTGAAAATTTACTACAAAATAATGTAGCACAAAGCTCAATGATAAAATTACCTTATTTGAAAAATTTTGTTAACCATAAGTTTGAAGTCATCTATGAGAATTCCCTTCCTGACCCAGTGCCTTTTACTTCAGTCCTTACGGGCACACAGACTAACAACTTCAGCAGATGAAACTAATGATTCCTGAAAGGTGTACAGTGATCCAAAAGTGGTGATTTGATCCTATTTTCTTAACTGCCAAATTACTTTCAAGCTTTGTTTTCAAGTTGACACATCAAAGAAAGAGCAACGCCAAGTTGGGAGGTAGTTTTATTATGAAGAACAAAGTTTGTTCAAAATATCTTTAACTTGTTTATGTATAAAGTACAAGATGTTGCATCACTAGAGTTGAATGTCCAATTCACCAGGAAGTTGACTGAAGTAGTGAACAGTTCTGATTAGGCTGACACAGGTAAAAGCAGACCTAGGAAGCATGGTAAAAACCTACCCTTTGTAGGACTGCTCAAGTTTAGTTTTTAGTTAAACCTTCACTAGCTTGAAAGAGTCTCCGCAGAAACTGGCAGAAAAGCTAAAGTTGGTAGGATTGTCTCAGTGGGGTCCAATATGAAATGATGCCATTTTGAGCTTTCCCCAGCATAAAAACAAAACAGTTGAAACTTGTGAGGTTACTTTGACCAATTTGGGAGAAGAAAAAAAATGTCTGTCCAAACCTATGAAAAATGGATGATGAGTCTGGCTCTGGTTTGTAAAAATCAAGCCATTACTGAAATTCACAACAGATCATAAAGTTCCAGGAAGTGAGTGAAGGTCACAATGAAGACAGAAGAACCGATAGAGTTAGTACCTACTGGAAAATTTATACAATACTGTACATGTACACTTAATTGATAGCCTGTAATGGATGAAATCATGAGCATGAGAAGTGAAATGGTTAAACACTACAGAATAAGTTACCTGTCATCAGAGTAACTGAAAAAGTAGTAGTGTGCAGAATGGTGGACGTTCATTTGTTATTTAGGGCATAAGCCTAAGCAATTTGGCTAAAAAGCCCTGTAAGGGGGTTGCTGTCAGTGCACCGCATGCAGCGCACTGTAGTCATTACTTACGGTTCTTTGTAGCATCCCTTCAGCTCCTACCTGCAGCCCTTTTCATTCTTTTTACCTTATCTTTGTTCATAGTCTCTTTCTTACTGCCCTCTCCTAAAAATTGTTTAATAGTGCATCTGGGAGGGTTTCTTTCTGTTACACCTTTCAAACCTTTTTGCTGTCAATTTCCATTTCAGCACTGAATGACCCCATAGGCCCCCGTGCTTGGCCTTTGTCCTAAATTCTGTACTCTATTCTATTATGTGGTTAAAAAGACCATACATCATCTTGTGCTGAATAAAAGTTCCAGTAAACTGCAAAAAGATCAAATGTTGTGCATTTTAAAAAGAATCATGGTCATACAATAATGATATTTTAGCTATAGATGATTATGACTGTAATGAGTTTGATCCTAAATCTTTTAGCTCAGATTTTTTTTTATGCAGGATTAAAAAAGTGCTGAGATGATGAGTACCTGTACTATATCATGGCATTGTTACACATTTTACATTAATATGATGTCATGTTTGTGCATATTTATAATTGTGCAATAGCAAAGGTTTATTTGTATGTTGCAGTTACTCTAATGATTATTGCTATTGTTTTCAGGGCTATTCAAGTCAGTATTCTGTTGTGAGATAATGCACGCATCATTGTTCTCTGAAGTGCAATGGATGGCATTGTTTTGTAATATCATATTTGATATTTAATATTTATCTTCTAAAAAAAATTTCCATATTGCAGATAGGCATGTTGACCATAGTCTAAAGAAGAAAATTGTAAAGGATGTGCTTGAGATTGGAAGATCTGTTGTTGGAACATAATGCTTAACAAAAACGGTTAGAGACTTGATCTGACTTTTATGTTTATGTCCCAAGCTCAAGGTAAGAGAAATAATGTGAAGTTGATAGAGAAAGCTAAGCTGAAGTGGGAGCTCCCTTGCAAAGTTGTGAGCAAGCAAATGATATAGCATTGCTGTTGCTTAATCAAAGCATGGATCTCAAAGCAGGTATCCACTTTCCAGGCTGCTGGGTCTAGGAATGAGAAACAATAGTCAGACAATTTGTGCTGGATGAAATGAGGTATGCTGATATAACTGTGTCTTGGGTGTTGATTACCATCACTTGGTGTTCCTTGTCGAGAGTCTATTGTGACAGTATGAAGTCTTGGGAAAAAGTGAAAGTTGGCAAGGATGTTCTTGGGTTTGCCTGAGAAAGATCAATAAAGCTGTTGTCAAAGGCAGGATTGTGAGTATTGTCAAAATGGAATGCAAAACCTAGACAATTAATGCTACACTAAAAAGTATAAAACATTGGCTGTTCAGAGATTTGAAGGTGAGTAAGCAGGCAAAGAATTTGAGGTTGTACCCTTACTTGAAGGGACTTGTTTAAAGTATAGGGTATTCTCCTTTGAAAAATCTAAGTTGTTTTGTCTTTTGAGTAGCACAGCATTAGGCTTAAGTTATTGAATGGCGTATTCATCTCAAGGATTCACAGTTCCTTTACTTTGTTTCTTCTGTTAGAGTCAGCGACTAATAATCAGTTTACAGTTGTATTTGTATCTGATGTCTCAACCAGTTGTAATATGGCTTAACCACATTTGTGGTTAAAGGTTCATTAAAATTAGTTCTTTAAAATACGTGATTTTATATGCACACACATCATGATGCTACGTGTAGGATATTGTAGCTGTAAAGTACTAGGAACTACTTCTAAAATCATTAAGGTCCAACATAAATGGTTCCATAAAGTGCCTGGGATGAATGAAGAAATAGCACTAAGCTTTTAGGCAAAGGCAAGTTCCATGAGGCTTCTTAGTTAGTGCTAGGTGCATTTCACAGGTGGATTTTTAATATTTTATTGATTTCAGAATATCACATGATTGAGAAGCATGTTTTTGGGATTTTATGCAGATACTGTTCTGTAGGGTAAGAACAGTGGAGAACCATGTTTAATTCACAAATTTATTATTTCTGAACCAGTTTCATGTCAGTAGGTAATAAGCTTTCTCAGTAAAAGAAATGTATGCCTTAATACACTTTGGGCTAGAGGAAATGGACTTACTACCAAACTTATTAGCAGATGGCTCAATGTTTGTAATACAAAAAGAGAGATTACTTTAAAATACTCTGCATTTATTAGAATAAATCTTTAGAAAAATAAAACAATCACATTTTAATATGGTTCAGTAACAGTTTTGTTCAACTGTCACCTATATATCATTTCCCCCTGTGGTCCATCAAAACTTAGTTTATCTAGAACATTGACATAACAGGACAGTTACCCTGTCATGGTTTTAGTTTGGTCTTACAAATTTCAAAACTACTCGATTTATGATATTGCGGATTGTTCATTTCTCTTTGTGTAGCATAACTTTTTTGTCTTCGACTATCTTTAGTCATTTTAAAGCGAAGTCTAATTATAATACTAAAACCAGTTAACATTTATCCTGCCCTTATTTGTAACAAATGAAATCCTTCACCTTAAAATGCTGGTGTTTAATAATGCTTATCTTAAATATCATCAAAGATCATGACTTAACAAATATTATGAAACAAAATACCAGAGCAAGCATAGGAAAGAAAACAGTTGAAAGATTGCAGTTTGAATAAATGGGTGGTGGAAGCAATACTTATCATCTTTACTTCCTTATGAGGAAATTTGCACAAAATCCAAGGGATTCCATGCGAGATGCTTCAGCATTTTGGGGAAGGTTTGTATGTTACTCTATATATGGTATTCTCCCCTTGATATATTAAATCCTGTATCAGTTGTAAAATTTGGATTAATTTCAGTTTTGAATTCCACAGGTTACAAGTATTGTACTGCCTTGTTCACTGCTCTGCTAATATATTTTACATGTACCATAAGAGTTACCATTTGTTGTTCTTAGGCATACTTTATCACTGACCCATGAAAGTTTTTATTAAGACATATTGTAGTATTCAGGAGCAGCTATGTTTCTCTTTCCACCAAGTTTTTACTTTGATATTGTTTCTTTACTCTGGGATATTAAGAAACTGGGCTGTGTAAGTTTACAATAGTCCAACCTATATTTCTAGGTTTGGCTTTAATTTTTAAAGTATTATCCCATTACTCTCAGGCCATTCATCAGTATTTGTTCCATTTGATATCCCTGTTAGCCCCAGCAGGTTTTTCTTGGCTCTGGTTCAGATAATTGTACAGTACTTCTGATACACATTGTCTTTTCGTGATTTCTCTATTGGACCCCAACTAGTCTCTCTTGGAGCTCATTCTAGTAATTATACCTCTGATACAGTGCCGATTGTTTTTTTTATTTTTTTCTTAGCTTAAAATATTAATATGGATAAGATGATTTGGGGTGTTATGAAATTCTAACCCTTTACTAGTGGTTCAAGTTTTTTATGAGAAATGATCTTACTGACATCTTGATATTACAGATTCAAACAGGATTCCAGCATGGCAAGTTGAGATGTTTGCTGCAGAAGCTAAATAGAAGAAAAAAATGCTTCTTTGTGGAGTTGACAAATCTTGGGTTGTCACCATTGTGAGATAAGCTAGTTTTTACTAGGATTCAGCTACAAAAAAGGTTGGTTTTGTTTTCAGCTTTGTAGGGGAACTGGATAATGAAGGAATTTGAATCCTTTTCTGACATAAAACATTTAATGTTGATGCTTAAAAGTTTGTTGTACACTGAAAAGTTTGGGAAAACATGAGCAAGAGAAAATAACACATATGATGTATACTACAGAAGACAGACAAAGAGGTACTACAAAAAATTCATGGGACTTAATATTCATAGCTTTAGTGATCACAACTACCCTATGAAAATTATTTGTAGATAGTGGATAGTTGTTGCTTCAAATTCATAGTGAGTTATTTATATCAAAGCTGCAAAATGTATGCATATTGAAGGAGAGCTACAGTCAAACAGTCCTGTGGTGAAAGATACTTTTCACTCTGTTGGATTTGTTAACATAGTTACTGCACTGCACTGTCACTGAACTAATTGTTCATATGAATTCTTTATACAAGACATCTTGTGTAGATGGTTTCAATGTTACAGCATCCTTGCGTTGTTAACTATAATTCTTGAAGAAAATTTATCACAGTGTTTTAGGTCCTAATATATTCTAATGATTGTACTAGCCTAAGGACACATTTTGGATCCTTTAAAGGTTTCTTAACCTTAGACTTGGTGAACCACAACCAAGTTAATCCAAAGACATGACCAAGAAGTGTTGATAAGAAAAGCATTAGTGGAAGATGATAATAACTTAAACTTGAATGTATTCTTGGAGTTGTTGCATACAACCATATTGCCCATGACATGTACACACAACTCTCACTAAACTGGATTACTGGATCATATATTGGTTTGTAATTGTACCTTTCAATTTCATCTCCATATAATTCTACATTTTTAATTTTTTTTGCATAGATAAGATAGGCAATCAGAGTTATTATGCCTACAGCCTTAACAGATAAATAGCATGCTGCTGCAAGTGTGAGGCTGTTGCTACCCATACCGATCACCAGTAAGGCCCTTGTCACTGTAAAGAAACAAAAAAAAGAAAAATAAATATTCAACCTTCAAGATATTTGCAATTTCCAGCATATTTTTAGTATTATAAAGTGCCAAAAAACAGACATTACTCCAGACTAATCATGTATGTATTAGAACCATTCCTACTTACCCATTGAGTACACAAAAGTTAGCCTTTTTATTAGATGAATAATCACTGATTATTGTGAAATGAAGTAGTTTCATAAGGCTGAATAATTTCATATCAGAAAAACTAAATGTTGAATATTTCCTATCATATAAAACATATTAAATGTAATTAAAGCTGATTCAGTGCTGCATGCATGGCACAGCTTTTCCTGCAGTTATTTAATCTTCAGCTAATAAGGTGCCCCATGGCTAAGTCTGACAGGGTACCTGGAGCACCAGTAACTGTAAATGCAGGCCATGGAACAGTCCTGTGTCTCAATAGACTTGCAACTGTTGTGGCACTGCTTCCCATGTTCATGATGCTTGCTGTGTGTGCAGCACAAATACACAAATACCGGTCTGTAGCACAAATACACACATAAATACCAGTCTCAACTGTGATGGTGGTGTACTTCACGGAAATTTCTGTTCAGAGATGCAAGTGTTAAACTGCAGAGTGGCTCACTCGCCTCCCTCCCATACTCACCCTTTTCTTTGGCTGCAAGGACAGGGTAGGGTGGTTCAGGTGGGTACAACCTATATTAAAGGCTCAACTTTTTATACCTAGGTAAAGTAAAGAACCATGACCTTTGGGCAATGTAAAGAATGGCCAGCATTATTACCAGGGTTCGGAAATAAATGAGTACTCCTCCCTCCCCCTTCTTAAAAGAAGGACAAAGGGCTTGTTGAGCACTTCCCTGTACCTCATTAGATTCCAGGAAGGGGAGACCATTCACTTCATATAAGCACTTCCAGAATCATACCAAGTCTAGGTACTTGGATGAGCCGAGACTTGGCAAACAACCAACTTATTGAGCAACCACCACAAATCCCTAAGAAAAGGTGTCCAAGGATTTCTCTGGGAAACATCCCTGGGGCAGAATGAGGTAACGGTAGCTTGGTTATGCCAGACCTCTGCCCTCATTACCTGAAACACTGAAAAGTTCCTATGAAATGAGAGTCACGCTCCCATGCCCGTTATTCCGACTCATTCAGAATACATACAGCATTTCAAATCGTCAGTGTTATCGTATAGCCTGAACGATTTGAAACGTAATGACCTAATCGTAGCCTAAGTCTTATACTACAACACCCAGGTTACTTCACTCTTATGCTAGTTCAAATTGTGATTAAATCAATGCATTGCATTGTGTATATTAACTAAACTAACAATATGAACTTACCATAGGCGTATTCAGTTGTTCCTAGCTCGATGTACAGTGGTTAGATTGGCGTGAGTACAATCTCTATTTCATGACCCTCATCCAAAGCACACCTCAAGAAATTCTCCTCATATTTAGATATGCATATCTCCTATAGGAAGTTTTCCCTAAATACACTTTAAGATGAATAGGAATACTTAAGTGGATTTGTAGGCACCGACAATTATGGCTGCTTCTTGAGTCCTTATTAGCTCGAACCGCACTATATCAAAGCCATGAAGAGACTGACTTCGCTGCTGTCTTTGACCGACACCAAACTTTAGACTAACCACCGGACAAACAACCGATACCGGTAGTTAAGCACCATTACACGTATACTGTACTTACAATTACAATTAATCACACCAAAGAGCTTAGACAACATTTTTCATTACTAAATACAAACACAACAAAATATAATATTCTTCTTTACATAATAAGCATTTCCACTTTACATAAATTTAAAGAGAAGACATAAAACTATACCACAACTTGCGGAAAAGTACAATCTCTCTTGTCGAAGTTTCGACATAATCCCCCACAATACTCCCCCTCATTATTTACTCATTATTTACAATAGTCCTGTTCTTGTAAAGTCCCTGCTCAACGCGTTCTCTGTAATGAACATCCCGTTTTCTGCGGTGCATTCACATTCGACCTAGGGTCGGATGAACACAAATTATCATTATTATGAATTGTATATTTTATTGTCTGTTCAAGTGACCATGCATTATGTATATGTAACAGAGTATTTTTATATCAGACCAGACATTGTTAATCATTATGTTTTCTGTATGTACCTGTCCTGTTTTTTTTTTTAGAGAAATAGTTTGACCTCAGGTCACCTGTAAATCTTTGTACCCGCGGTTTCTGCATTATACACAGACGTCCGCATGCCGCTTTATAAGCAGGTCGCTTCATCAATAAACCAGCAGTACTTAGTTTTCCTGCTCATTATTTTGCACCTCTCTCACAGTGGTGACCCCTGGAGTGGTTCCTGGAAGCCATTAACAGACCCAAACGGCGACTTAGTCTTGGCTCGATGAACCAACCCATGCCCCTAACGGACTAACTACGGCGCTCCAACAAAGTGTTCGGGCATTACCGACCCTCGTCGGCAGGTCACTGGCGTCATTAGCGGACCCACACGACATGCTCCCAAGTGTTCCCTCACACTCCAAGTGAGAGTGGAATGAGCATGGACGCAGACATTCCCAACCATATAAATTACCGCGAACCTCTTGGAGGCAGATGTCTCCCTCGCGCAACCCCCTCCCGCATGCTCCTCCACGCTGGTACCTGCGCCCCGCGCGCTCCTCCACGCCAGTACCTGCACCCCACGCAATGATCCTCCTAACGGACCAACCAAAGGCTGCCATCATTCACCCATCAAAACACAGCATCCTGGTTCTACAGGGTCGAGGGGCAAATCAGGGTAGCAGGCCTAACCGACGAGGTGTTGAAGGTGGACATTGCCATGAACGCCCTCCCGGAGGAGATATACAAGAAGATCGCCCGGTGGTTACTGATAATGTCGAGCCCCGCCACCTTCCAGGAGTTAAAAGCCACTCTCGTCGAGACCTGCTCCCTGCCAGTCTCCAAGAAAGCCACCCACGCCCTCGACCTTGCCCTCAACCCCCGGCAGGAGGGAAACCTCTTGGAAACATAGCATGCCCTCCAGGGCCACCTCCTCCTCCCCGAGACTGACAGCAGCGGCAGGCGCAAAGAGATCAGCCTGTCGAGGGAGATCTTCCTGCTGCAGCTACTACCAGAGGTCCATGGGCTGATCACAGAGGCATACACCTGCCGGTCGAGGACTTGATCAGGGTGGCGCAGCAGCTGACGGATTCCACAAAGGCGGCAAAGTGGGTATCCATGCCCGCACACCCCATCAACGGCCTTCAGGTGGAGGACCCCACCACGGAGGGCATCAACGTCGTCGCCCAGAGGAAGCCACCCCACCAGCAGAAGAGGGAGAGGCCGGGGCTTTGCTATTACCACCAGGGCTTTGGGAAAGCTGCCCAGAATTGCGAAGCCCCATGCCTTTTCTTCCCTTCAAAAAACGGGGGAGGCGGCGGCCACCCACACAGGCCGCCATGGCAGCAGTAACTGAAACACCCATGGGCCCTGCACCAGTAGGCTTCTATGTCCGTGACACCATCTCTGGCATGATGATGTTGATCGACACCGGAGCCATGCGGTTAATGTTCCCGCCTTCCAGAGAGGACTGCAGATGTCCGCCGGACCTGGCTGCCTCCCTGACGGCCGCCAACGGGTCCCCCATCCTCTCCTAAGGCACCAAGCTCCTGTTGATCTCCATCCTTGGCTGGAGGTACAGGTGGAAATTCGTCGTCGCGGACGTTAGGACCCCGCTCCTGGGTGCGGACTTCCTCACCCACTTCGGACTGGCAGTTGACGTCGGCCGCAAACGCCTGCTAGACATCGAGTCCTGCCAGTCCTGCCCTTGTCGCCGGGCCCCAGGGAGCCCGCCATCTGTTCCGTTGCACCTCACCAGTACGGTTCCCTCCTGAAGGAATTCCCAGAAGTCTTCAAACCCGAGCTTCGCCAGGTGCCCAGGGACCCCCCCGACGCACACGAAGTTCCGGAGGCTTCCCCCACAGCGCCTTCAGGAGGCCAAGAAGGCCTTTGCTGAGATGGAAAGGATGGGCATATGCAAGAAGGCTCCCAGCCCGTGGGCCTCCCCCCTTCACATGGTGCAGAAAGCAGATGGCACCTGGAGGCCCTGCAGCGATTACAGGTGGCTCAACCTCGCTACAGAACCCGACCACTACCCTCTACCATACATGCAGGACCTATCGGCCTCCTTCCACGGGGCCAAAATATTTTCAAAGTTAGATCTCTTAAAATCATATTTTCAGGTACCAGTAGCGCCAGAAGACATCCCCAAAACCGCCATTGTCACGCCCTTCGGGTCCTACGTCTTCGCTTTCTCCAACCTCGGCCTGAGGAACGCGGGCGCGACCTTCCAGAGGCTGATGGACAGTGTCCTGGGGGACCTGGACTGCTGCGTCTGCTACGTCGATGATATCCTAATTTTTTTCAGATCCCAGAAGGAACACCTATGGCACATCCGGAAGGTCCTCCAGCACCTGCAATAGAGTGGCCTCGTCATCAGGTTCGACAAGTGCACCTTCGGTGTCGAGAAGGTGGAATTCCTGGGCCACGAGATATCCCCAGGGGGCGTCCGCCCAATGTCGTTGAAGGTCAAGGCTGTCGAGAGGTTCCCACCCCTACCTCCATCAGGGCCATACAAGAATTCCTTGGAATGGTCAACTACTACAGGAGATTCATCCCGGGGATCGCGCACACCATGGCGCCCTGACGGAGGTCCTAAAGGGTCGTCCAAGGACCTTAGTGTGGGGCCCCAACCAGCAGAAGGCCTTCTCCCTGACGAAGGCCGCCCTCGCCAAGGCAACATCTTTGGCCCACCAGGACCCCAGCGCCCCCTCCAGCTGACAACGGACGCCAGCAACGTTGCCTGCCGAGCCATCCTGGAACAAGTCATCAGTGGGACCCCTCAGCCCATCACTGCCTTCAGCAGGAAACTCAGCCCCACCAAGTCCCGCTGCAGCACCTTCGACAGGGAACTCTTCGCCGCATACCAGGCGGTACGTCACTTCAGGTTCCTCCTGGAGGGTACGCCCTTCGCGATTTAGACTGACCATCAGCCGCTGGTCCACGCCTTCACGAAGCTGGGGGACGCATGGTCCTCTAGGCAGCAGCGGCAGCTCGTGGAGTTCACCTGCACCATCAAATACCTCCCCGGCAGGAAGAACCCAGTAGCCGACGCCCTCTTGAGGATCAAGATCGACTACGAGGACCTTGCCCGCGAACAGGCCGCCGACCCAGAAACCCCAGCCTACTGCACAGCCGTCACGTCACTGAAGTGGGAGGACGTGCCCCTCGGCTCTGGAGGGTCAGCACTGCTGAGCGATGTGAGCACTGGCCGCCCCCGCTCACTGGTGCCCACCTCCCAACGTCGGCTGGTCTTCGACGTCATCCAAGGACTATCCCACCTCTCCGGAAGGATGATGGCCAGGCTACAGATGGAAAAGTTTGTCTGGCGCAGCATACGGAAGGACGCAACAGCCTGGGCAAGGCAGTGCATGCAGTGTCAGGCCAGCAAAGTAGGGCGGCACACCGAGTCTGGGGTGGGTGAGTTTCCCCAGTCGAGGAGACGTTTCGGGCACATCCACGTCAACGTGGTGGGTCCTCTTCCCCCATCAGGAGGAGCCAGATACCTACTAACAGTCGTCGACTGCTCCAGCAGATGGCCCAAAGCTATGCCCATGGAAGAAGCCACCTCCAGTGCGTGCACAGAAGCCCTCTTCTCCAGCTGGATCAGCCGGTTCGGGGACCACTCACCACAGCACCACCACCTACAACCCCGCAGCCAAAGGAATGGTGGAAAGGTTCCACAAGTCCCTGAAGGCGTCCCTCATGGCTCGTTGCACCTCCGAGAATTGGAAGTACCAGCTGCCCTGGGTCCTCCTCAGATTGAGAACCGTCCCCAGAGCCAGCGGCAACCCCTCCTCAGCAGAAAAAGTCTACGGGGAGATCCTGGTAGTCCTGGGGAAACTCGTTGCAGAAGACAGGGATGACATAACAACGCAGAGGCTCCCTGCCAGGGTTGGGAAGTTCGCCCCCTGCCAGAGGACATACACCGACATGACGTCCCCCTTCATGCTTCCTGGTCTGTCCTCTGCCACCCATGTCTTCGTCAGGGATGACGCTGTGTGGCCACCCTTAACCAGGCCCTACAGAGGACCTTTCCTTGTGCTCGAGAGGAACAAAAAGGCATTCCGGGTAGCTGTCCATGGAAGGAAAGACTGAGTACCGATAGACTGCCTCAAGCCCGCACTCCTGGAGGAGGACGTCGGGGGTAGTTTCCAAAGCTTTCCGCATGAGATAGCAACCCCCTGGCCAGCCCCAGGCACAGAAAAACGTTGTGGGCATCCCCGGAAAACCCCAAAACCAGACGGAGGCACCCCAACACACCGCTCCTGAGGGCGCCGGGGAAGGCGACCACCCCCTCCAGTTGACATTGAGAAAGCAGGGCCCCCTCTGTCGCCCCAGCAGATACCTGCTTTGATCAGACGAACACAAATTATTATCATTATTATGAATTGCACAGGTATTCCCCTACTTACGATGGGGTTAGGTTCCAAAAAACCCATCGTTTGTTGAAAAAATCGTAACTTGAAAATGGCCTAGCCTACACTAGGGTAATCAGTACCATCTATACATACATGGTAGCCTAGCCTACACTACACAGTGTACTTTGTACATATATGGTATAGTAATTATTATTGTCAGCTAATTCTGCAGGTTCAATGCAGACTGACATGGTAAGTCAGTATAAAGGGAACTGAATAACAAACAAGGCCTAGCCTGCACTTTGGTATATCATATACAGTAGCCTAGCCTACGTTATATTGTATTCTATTTTCACATAATAACACCGTATTATACAAACATAAAAACAACGAATTGTGCTTCTTTTCCATGGATCTTTTAAAAATTATGCTTTACTACACTGTATCCAATTGTATATATTCTCATATTGCTTTTGCATTATAAATTGCGATCATAGCAATCAAATGTTTTGGTTTGGAAATCGATCACGCGGTGTTTATTTCGCTGCATTAAACCGAGTTCGGAATGCATTTCTTGCTTCTAGTTAGCGTAAATGAATCTCTAGATACTTTATTTATATGGGTCATATATATGTTTCGTTATACGAAGTGTTTTTAAATTGAAATATAACTTTAATATGTCTCATTGTCAAATTAATTCAGCTATTTTTTTCGTTAATAGATGACGTTGGCGGCTGGCCATTTGGGGGTATGTTTGTTTTGTATAAAAAAAAAAAATCAAGGTTCCGTTCGCTATTCTCTTGATTTCTTCATAATACTAAGAGCTTTTCGTATTTATCTTTTACCGGAGTGAAAACAGCAGTAATATGTGTTCTTTCATGCCCAGTAGTTTTAATACTTTCCAATTTTATTTACGGTCGAGTTTCATCCATGTTGCCAATGCACGATAATTATAGTCATTAGCAACTTGAACATTGTTTTCTTCAGCTTCAGCTACAACTTGCAGCTTAAATTTACTGTAGCTGTATATTTCCTTGCCGATCTTTTTTCCAAAGCGGATAAGGGTATAGTGTAGAAATATATCGGTACTTAACGTCATTTTTAACATAACTACGGTAATTGTTTAACAATACGATGATTGAAATACAAGCAAAACAGTTGTTATCGATTGGGTTATTAGCAAAACAACAGTTTCTCATTTGGTTGTTTAAGGCTGTACGCATTTTCGCAAGAGTATAAGGTTACTAACAATACTTTTATCATTTAACTAGAAGATGGAATAAAGAGATGGAGGAAAAGAAGTTGGTCTCTCTTGCTGCCTGAATGTATGCTTTGCCTGTGCCCGCTCGAAATTTAAAAATATTTTCTAAATATTGTAGTACCGGTATTAATTGCTAATTCCATCGTAAACTTGAATTATCGTAACTCGTGCACTACCTGTATTTACAAACGCACAAAAATTGCAAACGAACACTGACCTATTTTAACTTCCAACACAACGAGAGCAAGTGAGATCGGCTCATTGAATTATTGTACCTATTCCAGCCTCTCGGGCCAACATATCGTACACCGTACGCTGCCTGACTGTACGGTGTTGCCTGCGCCAGTCGCCCACGAAATTTAAAATTACGTATTTTCAAAATATTGCCGTATCGATATTAATTGCTAACCCCATCGTAAAAGCGAATTATTGTAAGTCGAATTATCGTAACTCGAGCACTACCTATATATTTTATTGTTTGCTCAAGTGACCATGCATTATGTATATGTAACAGAGTATTTTTATATCAGACCAGACATTGTTAATCATTGTTTTATGTATGTACCTGTCCTGTTTTTTTTATAGAGAAATACCGCGGTCTCTGCGTTATACGCAGACGTCCGCACGCCGCTTTATAAGCGGGTCGCTTCATCAATAAACCAGCAGTACTTGTCTTCCTGCTCATTATTTTGCACCTCTCTCACATTCTTATCAATGCCTTCTGGCTTCTGCAGCTATTTGAGCAGTCCTTCTGCTTGGGCGGGTGCTTGACTGAATACCAAGTGTTGCAGGATTAGTTTCCCTTATCTCCTGCCACAGCTCTAAGGGGTATAACTTCATTACAGGTCTCATAAGCTGGTTATGTGCCATTCTTAGAGTAGCCACTCTTCGGACCTTGTCTCTCCCCTTGTGTAACTCGATCACTTGGCCCAGTTTCCACATGAATGAGGACAACTTTCCCTATCCTGGGCCAAGAGCCATACTCTTTTCCTACTTGATGGGTCTCTCTTAATGTTGTTAAATACAGGCAGTCCCCGGTTTACGACGGGGGTTCTGTTTTTACGCGGCATCGTAAACCAAAAATCATCATAAACCGAAAAATCATAAAAAATTGTCAAAAATCCTAAGAAAACCTTACTTTTAATGCTTTGGGTGTATTGAAAATGATGTAAACTGCATTTATATTGAGTTTTTCATCAAAAAAGCCTCAAATTTTTATTATTCTGCCGTTTTGGAGCCATATTTCTTCCTTTGGATGGGTGTACGATGCGCCGTAACCCTGGAACATGCATCGTAAACTGGGAAATAATTTCTGATGAATATATTTGAAAAGCGTCATAACCTCGGAAAGTCATAAGCTGGACCCGTCGTAAACCGGGGACTGCCTGTACTCCCTCTCCCATCTCTTCCACAAGTCGTCACACAACTTGGATACATACAGGAATCTTTTCTCGGTGAGCTCTCTCCGTCCATAGGTAGGGTCACTGGGGATCTCTTCCCAATTTACTACTTCTCTTGGGAAGGACTTTTGTCCAAGGATAAAATGGTTAGGGGTTAAAATTTCCAGCTGATTCAAATCCCTGGGTGTGTAACTTAATGGTCTGTCATTGACAACTCCTTCCAGCTCCACCAGCACACAGGTCAGTTCCTCAAAACTGAGCAAGGCTTGGCCTACGATCTTTTTTAGACATGACTTCAGAAGTCCTATCAGCCTTTCCCATATACAGTAGCACCAAGCCATGGTGCTTTCGCTGGAATGAACTTCCAGTTACACTTTATATCAAACAGATATTCCTTTACTCACTCTGGGATTCTCCGACATGGTCTTAAGGTATTCTGATGCCACTACAAACATGGTGGCGTTGTCACTCAATATGAGTGCTGGGAAACCTCTTCTGCTACAGAATTTTCTAAACTCATGAGGAATGAGTCACAGGACTGGTTATCAACTAGCTCCACATGTATGCCCCTGGTTATCGGGCACATAAATAAGATGATATAAGCCTTCTCAGGGCTTTGTCCTTTTCCCTTACTCCCATAATGCGCCGGTGTAGTCCACACCTGTGGTATTCAAGGGTTGCTTACATTGCACCCTGAACTTAGGTAATGGAGGAACTATATTGGGCCTACACAGCCTCCCCTGCATTCTCCTACAAATAACACAATGGTGTATACTCTTAGTCAGTTACCTTATCTGTGGGATCCAGACACTCTCCACAGTTGCATTTACACCCATGTGAGCATTAACATCATGTTCTTTAATAATTACCCGAGTAACATAGCAACTCTTCGACAATAGTATGGGAAACTTAACAGATTCGGGTAACTGTGCATGTTCTAGTCTACCCTTACGCCTCATTACTCCGTTGTCCAGGTAAAGATTCAACCGGTGTACGAGAGCTAGTTTTGGTTTTCTTACCCCTTCATCAAGCTCTCGTATTCCTCTTGGGAATATTCCCTTTGTATAATTGCAATGGTCTTATTCTTTACCTCTTGGAGTTCTTCCAAGGTCAATTCACCATGCCTCTTCATACTGATTGAACTCCTACAATTATTAAAAAATCGTAGGATCCACACTGTGGTTCTATAGACCTTTTTAACCTTGCTGAATCTCTCCCAATTCAGCAAGTGGTTATTACCATTCCGGTTGTCCCCTACAGTAGTGACCAAAATGTTCTTTTCCCTACCCTGCGCAAGTGATCCACCAACCCATGACCTATCTATTGGCCAAGAGGAATTTTTTAACCAAGGGGGTCCCTCCCACCAGAAAGAATTATCCAGGATCATTTCTGTCCTTTTTCCACGTGTCAGCCAGTCACTGGGATTATCATCTGCAGGCACATGGGACAAGACCGCCTCTGGAATGAAAGAGTTTATTTCCTGTACTCTATTTTTTGCAAACACAGGGAGAACACTTTTCGAAAGAGGGCAACTTTGCCGTCTGACCAAACGAACAGTTCTACAGACTCATCCTTCTCAAAGGATTCTTTAATAAATTTGGCCATTCTTGCTGCTAGCAACAATGCCATCAATTCAAGTTTTGGAACAGTTAATTCTTTAATGGGCGCTACTCTTGCATTTGCCATCATTAAATAAGAGTTTTCGTTCTTAACTCTATAGGTTACACAACCATATGCTAACTCACTGGCATCGCAGAATATGTGTAAGGAGTCCCCCTTTCCTAGGCTAGTATTCCTAGGAAAGGAATTATCAAGACATCTTTCCAAGTCTTTGGATAACTCAACCCATTGTTTCTGTAATGGGTCTGGGAGTTGTTCATCCCAATCCAGTTGTTGCTTCCACAAATTCTGCAGGTATGTCTTTGCCCTAAAACTGCAGTAGAACTTTGAGTAGGTCAGCTGTTATATGTGGTCCTGTCCACAAACAGTCGTTCAAGCTTAACCCACTTTTCCCCTGTCTGACCAAACAGTTAAATACTATCCTAACAAGGGTTGTTGCACTGTCCTTTTTAACACCATGATGTACCAAGAAATGACAGTCTTCTGTTTTAAAATATTCCACTCTCTATGAATCCCCTATCCTCCTGATCCTTCAGGATTTTCTGGTAGTGTTCTAGATACTGAGTGTCCTTCTGAAACCTGACACACTGTTGTTTTAATCTGTTCAAAGTCAACCCAAAGTTGGAAATTAATCTCCTTTTATTGCCTTTCCAAGGCAATGCCACAACATACTGTTTGTCAATTTCAGAATAAGTTTTAGTACTTTCAAAGTTCTCTAATACCTTCTGTTCCTATTCCGTTATTTCACTGCAGTCAATACCTAAGTGATCTAAACTCCGTAAACTTTCAAGATCTTCCCTTGGATCCTTTAATTGAGTAGCCCCTTCTACATGTTCTGGTTACCACATAACCAAATATGGTTGGTAGCAATACTAAATTTTCAAATTTCCTAAACCCTGGGTGTAAGATGTTGTACACATTGTCAACCCCTATTAACAATTCAATAGGCGATTGTTTCTCTACAGGTAGATCAAAATCTTTATCAGCCAAGCTGATTTTCATTTTACGCAACGACCTTAAATTCTTCTTAATGCTGAATTTCTTTGTATATTCTGGTAGCTCGTCTACCACTATACAATCCATATTTATTAATCTACCCCGGTGAGGTACAGCGATGTTTACCATTTCATATTCCTTAACTGGTGTAGTAGTTAAGTAACCTCTCAATGGTATGTTTTCAACTCCCTTGCTCTTATAGTGGAGTCTCTCAAGAGCAGATTTCTTTATAAATGATCTCTCGGCACAGGTATCTAACAACCCTCTTCTTTCGCACAATGCGACGTCTTTTACCCTTTAGGGTTATTGTGGCTGTAGGTAAGATCGACTTCCTAGTCGTCTTATTTCCCTGTCCGGTATTCGTCAAAGAGAGAGTTCCAACTTGTACCCACCTACCTTAGATTTATTTGGCTGGTTTCGATTGCATATAGCACTATGATGTCTAACAGTGCAGCCATTATTACAACCTTGCTTGTCACAGTTGGAACTGATGTGTTTACTGGATGCATGTATGAAACACAAACCCAGAACTCTGAGGAGTTCTACTTTTCCTCCTCTGGTTACATAGGATTTACAATGTGTCCGTGTGTGGTTGCTTCTGCAAAGTGCACATCCTTTAACCTGGTTTACCTTGGCTCTGTTTGTACTTTCTTTAGGCCTTACCAATGTTTTTTTTGGTCTCACAGATTGGCGTTGTTCTACTGCGAAAGCAGATACCATTGTCAATGTGTTAGCTCTTGCTGGTTCAGTCTGTGGAAAAGCCCTCAAATTGTGTACTTCTTCTTCAAGATATTTTTTAAAGGCATCAAATTTCAGCCAATCTTCTCCATCCACACCTTTGTTTTATTACTTCACTTACACTACTTGGTAGTTTGGCGTAGAGCAAGATGGTATACAATTCACTCAATTCCAGCCTTTCACTATCCAATGATCTTGTGCAGCATTCGAATTACACTCTAAAACCTTGTAGCGATTCTGCATCTGCCTTGGGAGTCTCGGTTTGGAAGAGTTTTCTAACTAAACACAACTTGATTTCGTCTTTTCTGCCATAGGTCTCTTTTAACAGGTTCACTGCCTGCAAATATTTATCACCTTCTAATTTAAAACCAGATATCAGTTCCAGAGCGTCACCTTCCAATAGGCCCTTCAAATAAAAAAACTTCTGTATATTTTCAAAATCAGTATTTGGTGCACTGATACTTCATAAAGTTCCCAAAATGAATTCCATTCCGATACATCACCATTGAAATGTTTGAGGTCTAATTAAGGTAACTTCACAGTAGCTTTAACAGGCAATATTGGTGCTCCGGGTTCACCTCTTACAGCTAGAAGACTCGTGATGGAGGAGTTTAGTCTATGAATTTCAGTGCCTACCTTTAGGCTATATTCTGCTTGATTCATAATTTGCTCAGGTTGTCCTCCAGGATCTGTCAGATCCAATATTTCATTATCCAATTCCTGGTTTTTCTGTAAATATTCCTTCAAGGAGTCTCTCAGTGAAGAAATACTATTGAAATCACCTGCATCAATAGTGGTTTCGACTTTTTTTGACCAGTTAGTTATCACAGACTTAACCCCTCCCCCCCATCTCTTCAATTCTTCTACGTCAGACATCTTAGCCTATAATTTACCAACACCAAATACACAAGTTCTTAATTACTAAAAGTGTACAAACTGCCAGCTCTAAAGAAATAAATATACTGCATTAGCAAATATAATATTTAAAGTTGGCCACACTTCTTCAGATCAATCAGTGGTAGATCACTACTGGTTATGTTATACAAATATATGTGCCCTTGACTACACATACATATATACAATACACAACAGGGTTTTATTCCAAATTAAATCTCACTTAAGTATCTTAAAACTTACTGTAAATTCAAAAAAAATAATAATTTTATATTAATATTTCCTTTCCATTACCTACAACTTATAAAGGAAAAAATAAACAATTTACGAAGAGGAAATGCATCAACCATCATTTTGCCTAACCTAACATAACCTAATTTCTGGGTTGGCGTGAGCACAACCTGGTATTTACCAATCCTAAGTGAAGGCATAAGCATCAGCTGCTTCACATAAGTGACTCGCCAGTGTGTTATAACTATCATATTGGAAATGTACTCTATCACCGGCAAAGTCTCTTTCTACCAAGTGATTGAAAATAAAAGTTACTTCTCAGTTTCTCTTCAATAATTAGTTTAGTAGATTTTTTTGTGCTCGATATCTATCCCTAGGGATGTTTCTAGGAGCATAACGAATCTCTATACTAACTACTAAAACCTTACAATTATAGGTACCTTCCAATCTCTCTACTAGTCCTAAAATCTTATTTTTTACCTTACTGACCAATTCTGGATCTTCATCATTTACATCAATATCATTTCCTCCAATGAGCAGGATAACGATATCTGGGGCATAAGCCATCAATTTGGTCACTAGCACAGGATCCAGTAGGTTATCGCACACTGCTCCTGATTTCCCAAAAGTACGGTAATACAAGGGCTGTTTTAGTCTCACATCTCTTTTACTACAGCACCCTGAAATAAAATGACTGAGATGTTCTACATGAGAATGTCCTATCACAGCAACCTTTTGCTCTATGTGAAATACATCTGGATAGGCCATAGCCATTTCTCAACTTTATTCAATGTGCAATGATCTCAAAAATAAAAAAAAAGGTTTAAATTCCCACCGAGTTACTATCACATGTCAGGCTTCAGTTAGGCTAGGCGATGATTGACCGAGTTCATCCTACTATTTCATGTTGGGCTAGGCTAACATGTGACATTCTAAAATGGCCGCCACCATCAGCCAGTCATGTCTTTGTTGCATAATATCACAACAATCACTGAAATCTGGTCACGGCACCACTTTATTCCTACTCATTCAGAATAAGTATAGCATTTCAAATCGTCAGTGTTATCGTATAGCCTAAACGATTTGAAACGTACTAACCTAATCGTAGCCTAAGTCTTATACTACAACACCCAGGTTACTTCACTCTTATGCTAGTTCAAATTGTGATTTAATCAATGCATTGCATTATGTATATTAACTAAACTAACAATATGAACTTGCTATTATTGGTGTATTCAATTGTTCCTAGCTCGATGTACAGTAGTTAGATTGGCGTGAGCACAATCTCTATTTCACGACCCTAATCCAAAGCACACCTCAATATATTCTCCTTATATTTAGATATGCATATCTCCTAAAGGAAGTTTTCCCTAAATGTACTTTAAGTTGAATAGGAATACTTAAGTGGATTTGTAGGCACTGACAATTATGGCTGCATTCTTGAGTCCTTATTAGCTCGAACCGCATTGTATCAAAGCCGTGAAGAGACTGAGTTCGCGGCCGTCTTTGACTGACACTAAACCTTCGACTAACCACCGGACAAACAACCGATACCAGTAGTTAAGCACCATTACATGTACACTTACAATTAAACACAAGAAACAGCTTAGGCAACGTTTTTCATTACTAAATACAAACACAACAAAATATAATATTCTTCTTCTACATAATACGTAAATTTAAAGAGAATACATAAAACTATACCACAACTTGCGGAAAAGTACAATCTCTCTTGTCAAAGTTTCGACACCTGTAACTATGTGTGCTCTTGAGAAAGAAGGGAGGCCAGACTCCTGTGAAGTGCTCTTGAGAAAGAAGGGAGGCCAGACTCCTGTGAAGTGGAATCGTAACCTGGCATGATAACCTTCGTAACCTGGCATGATAACCTCACAAAGCCAGAAAGAAAAAGTGTTCCTGAACACCGCCAGCTTACACCTACCCGCACTACTGAAAAGTCTGGCCTCAAGGAGTGGGTTCTTTTCAGATTGAGATGCTGGTTAGTGCTTGATGGCACACACCAGCATCTCATTCAGGTCTCCACCGACGAAGTCGTCAAGTTTCTCATAAGCATGTATAACCACATCAAGGCATTGGGGTCCAATCACTTCAGTTTGAAAACATGAGATAAAGTCGCGTGATAGCTTTTTGCTGCAGAAACTGAAAAACAGATACTCCAGTGGAAGCGCAACCCTTTCTATGATACTAATCACAGAAGATCACCCACTTCCCCTGGTACATGTTTGTGGAAGAATGATAGACAGTACAAAGACATCTGTTTCTCTGCCCTGTGAGAAAAGCCCCTCTCTCACAGGATACGCTGGATAACCTCCCTATGTGAAAGTGGAGAGACTGAATTGTGTGACGGCACTTGTAGATGTGTAGCTGACAGACAAGGGTGGGACACGGGCAACTCCCTACCCAGTGAGGAAAGGCTCTCTATTGCAGGATATGCTGGATAACCTCCACATGTGAAAATGGAGACACTCAACTGTGATGATACGTGCAAATGTGCATTTTCAAGTGGGACTGGGGCAACTTGCTAGTGCCTCAGCCAGAAATGTAACCAGATTTGTGTACCACTCAGTGTGTGGCCTACAAGACCACCAAAACTTTCAGAAGAATTGGGGTGATGCTTTGTTGATCTCTCTGAGGAGAAGGTTGAAGAGTGGAGAGGAATATGTATTCACAATGTCCTATGGATGTTTAAGTGCACCCTTCATCACTGCCCACAGGTCTGAGACTGAGGAACAGAGTATAAGTTTTTTGTTTAGTCTGTTTGCAAACAGATCAGACATGACCTTGATGACAGAGCTGATCTGCCAGAATATTCTGCCTGCCCAGAATGTATCTGGCTGATAACTTGACATCTTGACAAGCCACCCACTTGTGCATCTGCAGCGCCAACTGGCACAGGGTCTGAGACATCCCCATGGTTGTGTTGTCATTCACCAACATCATGTACCCTCCAAATGATCTTGGAATGCTTCTGATGCATTGTGGAAGGGATGGGGCGCATGCCAAATTGCTTCTGATGCATTGTAGAAGGCCTGGGGTGCACACCAAAAGGAAGAGTTCATTTACGATGCATGGATGAAGGACAAACTGCATCTGTGGCAGCTTGGTTGGCTTTACAAGCATTCCAAGATTATTTACAGGGCACTTGGTGGTATTGATAATAACAAAACAACCATGGTTGCCTACATCATCAAACAGTGAGGGGATGTCCCTGGCATTGCAGATTCACAAGTGAGTGGGTTGTCAAGATGTCAAGTTATCAGCAGGATACATTCTGGGCAGGCAGAATATTCTGGCAGATCAGCTCTGTCATCAGAGTTGGGTTCGATCTGTTTGCGACCAGACTAAATGGAAAACTTTTAGTATTCTGTTCCCGTCTCAGACCTGTGGACAGTGATGAAGGGTGCACTTTAATATCCCTGGGACATTGTGGAAGTATGTTCTTCTGCACCCTTCAACTTCCTCTTTAGAGGGATCAACAGAGAATTCTTACCCCACATCTTCGGTTGATTCTGGTGGCTCCTTGAGAGCCACACGCTGATCGGTATGCAAATCTGGTTACCCATCTGGTTGGGACAACTAGAGAGTTGACCCCATGTCCCCCCAACTTGCACATTCACAAGTACACTAGAGAGTTGACCCCATGTCCCCCCAACTTGCACATTCATAAGTACCTATTACACAATTCAGTCTCTCCACTTTTATATGTGGAGGTTATCCAGTGTATCCTGCAAGAGGATTACACGACACCCTCTTGTGAAACTGCAATGCCAACTAGCACAGGGTCTGAGACAATTCCTCCGTTTGTTGACGTAGGCAATCACTGTTGTTTTGCCGCTTGTCAACACCACTAAGTGCCCTCTAAATTATTTTGGAATGCTTGTAAAACCAACCAAGCTACTGCAGATGCAGTGTGTCCATCCTAGATGTCAATTTGGATGAGCACAAACTGCATCTGGGATGGCTCAGTTGGCTTTAAAGCATTTCAAGATTATTTAAGGGGCACTTGGTGACATTGATGAGTGACAACACAACCATGGTTGCCAATGTCAACGAAAAGGGAGGGGGGTGTTTCAGACCCTGTGCCAGTATTGCACATTCGCATGTGTGTGGCTTGCCAAGCTGCCAAGTTATCAGCCAGGTCCTCCCTTACTTCCCAACTCAAGAGGCACAAATTAGGAAGGGGGATCTCAAATGCTGCTTTAGGTGCCACTGAAGCAACTGGAAGTGCTTCCACCTGTAAGGCACAAGCTTCTCCAATGACGGCTGATAACCTAGGACCATCTGCCACAACTGAGCAGTCTGAGGCACAATGCCTTGGACTGGGAAACCATCTCATTCAAAGCTGGGAGATCGCCTAGGTCTGAGCTCATGCTTGATCTTCTGGAGTCAAGCAAACTCTCTGACCTGCAGATCAGAGCATTCACCTCCCCTAAAACACTATGAGCTCAGACTAAGGCAACCTGACTGATGGTCGTGCCTCTGGGGAGTTGCTCGTGGCCAGCTCAAACAAAACTGTGGGCAGGTGAGAAGCCAAGGTCACCTCCCTGAGATTGAGCTTATGAATCGGCAAAATAACCTCTTGAAATTGCTCTAGTATGGCCTGATGGGGTTCCAGAGGAGGGGGTCTATAAGGACCTGGAGGATCCCCAGAGGCATAAGGTACCTCCTCTCTCAGAGAAGAGGAGGCCACATTAGACTTCCTCTCCCTCTTCTGCTCCTGATCCCATCCAGCAACAGACAAGTCTCTTGACAGAGAAGGCAGAAAGGATCCCTCAGGGTTCACAGTCCAAATGGGATTTGAGCCTTGATTCTGACATCCCTCGGCTTCTCTGTCACAACCAAGGAAGAAGACAGAGTAGAAAATCAGGAGGTTGCACTACCTACTCTTTCTTATGTCTCACGCCCATGTGGAAAATCATGCCAGTGAGAGATCTCTTCCTTGAGTGAGAGTGCTTGGATTGCACATTCCCTGGAAAGCATGTGCATGCCGAGTTAGAAAGGTGTTACTCAGGTGCAACCTGCACCAGGTCTGTTGACCTTATGGGGTGGGGTGGGGGAGGGGTTTGTACATGGCTGTCCTGATAGGTGCCCTAAAGAGCACAGTGGAACAGCAAAGTGGCAGTCCTCATGTCCAAGTGGGCATGCATGGTGGTCCTGCCTGAGGTACAATGATTACCATGCAGTGAAATGGCACCTCAGGAAGAGCAGAGAGAAATGTCCACCTGGATTTCTTATGTGAGGCCTTGGATGTTTCGACTTCTTCCTCCTGTGTGGAGGAAAAGAAAGACAAGCTGGAAGAAGAGGACAAAGATGAGAGAAACATCATTTAATGACAAAGAGGAAGAATGGTAAGAATGCTTCTTCCTTTTCCCCTCTGACATCTGTTGCTGTAGGATAACCTGTAGCAGATGAGGTAGCCACAGAAATGGTCAAAAGCTGGAGCAGGACAAGTCACAACACAGCTAGGGGTAACACATCTGCTGCTGTAAGATACCCTGTAGCAGATGAGGTAGCCACAGAAATGGCAGAAGTAACAGCTGACACATTGGTGATTATCTTTTTCTCTTCCTGTTTGCCAGCGAGTCAAGGAAGGCAGCAAGCAATGAAGATTAAGTGTAAACCAGATTTTACATAGATACTCTAAGGAAGACATCTTTCTATAAGCTTCCTCATCCTCAGACAAGGGATGAAGATCCAGGTGTAGGTGGAAGAGGAATGGCAGTTGGTAACAGAAAGGAACTGGAAGGATTTGTTGGTGTCACCAGAGAATTATTACCCTCCAAAGAACCTAAAGAAATCTCCCCACCTCTCTTCCTTCTCTTGCTATACTTCTAAGGAGAGGGTCAACAAGCACATACTTCACAGGGCAGGGAATAAGTCAACTTCTTGCTCCTACAATAAGCATAGAACTCATGCAGGTCTACTGATAAGGAAGACGTAAATCAGCTGCAAGGTCTCCCATGATCCCTACACTGACACTGGTCATGTTTCTTCTCCATCTAGAGAAAAACAAAACCACCATACACATTATAATAAAATTACTTCCACTATGTGTTTCAGAAACCTGTACGTGACCATTGGCTTCCTTTCATACAGTATTAAAAAAATTGAGTGCATTCTGCTATATGATTTTGTTACATTAGGCTAGCTAACATTCTTTGCTTTAAACTATGACCATTCAAGGTCTCTTAGTTATGAACTTCAGCTGTTTCTTTTGATAGCACCCACTCTCAGTCAGAAGCTGTGCACTCAAAGCCAGTAATTGCTCTCTGTTCTGGGAATAGTTGTGCACTGGGAACGTGTTTGTTTTCATTGGCACTAGCCATTTCCTCACTAGAGTGTCTTGCAAGCAGATTTTGCGTCTGGTACGGTAGCACCTTAACTTAATATACACTTCAGGAGTCTGGTGTTCTGGTAAGTAACAAAGACCCTATATTATAGCCTGCACTTGAATCTTTCTAGCTATCTTACAGCTGAGAGCAATCCACATAGTTTGTAGCCTCAACTAACCTTTACTTTACACTGAACATTTAATTTAAGAGATTTATCTAAAAATGTATCATATCTAAGATGGTAGCATAGCAAAAATGTGGCTGATAAATACAAAAAGCTGCAAAGTTGAGGTGTTACTTTCAGAATCAGAGATGGATTCATGGGGGTGATGGTTCCAAGGGGGGGAGGGGTTTTACCTTTAAAATATATTTTGAATTTAATAAGATAACTAAAAAATTCTTTTATCCAAAATTATCAGCATCACGCTAGCTTTATGATTTGTGTAAAATGAATTACTGTAAATATGTTTGCCTTACCTGACAGATTCATTTGTAAAGGAATCATAAGACCAACATTTCTCCATGGTTCTGATACACCTTTTTGTGTGAGCAGCCATGTTATCACACTAATCACTGGGCTGATCAATAAAATCATTTGTAAATAACTGACACCTGTAAAATAAGGAAATTCTTTTAAGTAGCAAGATCCAAAAATTAACTCCAACTTTTAAAACAGACAAAACTTAGCTCACTCTAACCTACATACTTAAATTATCCACTGAATTATAAATATTAAAAACCTATGTCACACAAAAACAGGAATTTGAATCCAAAGAAACCATTGGTTTTTTTTTACTTAGAATTCTTTGCCAGACATCCATTTCAATTAAATGTCTAAAGGGTAGTTTCCCCAACTACAAAAGTATTAGAATGTCATTATTAAAATTGTGTCATTTTTCCCTTTATGGGGTTAAGACAGTAAACTGGTCAATGTCCTTGTCTGTAAATTTTTATTTTATTTTCCATGATTTTCTGGGCCTTCCTGAAGGTCTTTCTGCTTCTTCCATATATACACTACTGCTATCTTTTTTTACTAATTATTTTTCATTCCTTTTCAGCAGTGTCCAACCCTCATTACTTGTCCAAGCCATATATTTGAGGTTTCACTCAGTTTTGCAGCTGCTGGCTACCACTACCACATCTCTGTGCAACTTCATTTGTAATGTGATCCTCCCACTACATTCTGACCATCAATTTTACAATTAGTCCTTTTGAAAATCTCCTCCATATAGTTTGTTATTGTTGATGTGTCTTTGCCCCTCTGGTAATAAGTATTTTTGGTGTGGTATACTGATTTAACAGTAGTCGTAATAAAACCTCTTTTTCTGAACTGAGTTGTCTGTCTTGCTTTGAATATAATGTACAGTAATAAGACTTGTGGCTAGTATATATACTAAAAATTTAACTCATTTACTATGCAAGTCATTAATAATGTACATTCTGCCAACTAGTAATAATCTGTAAGGTAGAAGTCTCATAATAAATCTCTCCAGCAGGCACATTATTCCCCTACACACCTAAAAAATTCTGAAATGTAGTGGCTGATCTTTCAAGGTTAGGGATTTGTTCAGTTCCTTAAATGAATTTAAAATCAACAATCTAAATACAGTACTTGCTATATAATACAAGAATAAGAAATGTTTATTCGTTAGCAGCTCTCTTAGACTAACTAGTAGCTTTGAAAATGACCAGTAGTAGTTTACTGATCGTAACATGAAAGTCAACTTATACGTGAAGTAATGACATGACACTTAATACAGTACTCTCATTGCAAGGTCAGATTGATTGTAAAGTAGTTTCAACTTCATAAAGAGTAGGTTTATGAAGATATGACAAATTTACATAAAAGCAGCATAAGATTGCCCTTTATAAATTTTCAATATATAGAAAATTTTCTTTATGCAAAAATTCTAGTGTTATTATTTTGCTACCCTAAATGAAAGGAACCCATGCCTAGGTCAGATACAACAGGATAATTGGGTACTCAATCCCTCCTTGGTGCTTCAGGCTTTTGTTGGATTTCATTATCATAGGGTATAATATAAAAGAAGCTACAGTACAAAGGACATCTTGAGTCCCTGTCAAGATGGTTGCCATTTGAATACAAGAAGACAGAAAACAAAATCTTACTTCTCCTCACACGCAGCTAGTGGTCAAGGAAGTCAAAAAGAAAAAATGTGTTATTTACACGACATCTATCATGAAAGCATTTACACTTAGTAGTCAACAAAATACTGATAACTGATTGTGTGTTTATGAATGCTGCTGACAGACATTTACCTCCTAGAATATTTATATTGTAACGTTCTTAGCTATAATAAAATATTTTCAAAATTACTGGAATTTTAAAATTCTTTTTCATATGCAGACCATTCATTTCATGTTTATGACACTTATTTCAGTAAGAGCCATGCATCACAAAATAAGCACCAGCAACTTACTTTTTCTTTAAGAAGCTCATGCAGCTTCAGTGTTTATGCTACTTATTTCAACAAAATGCTGAATACTGCTATTTACCATAAAAAAAAACATTAAACCTAAAAAGAAATTGAAGTTTTTTCATACAATTTTTTTTTTATGGATGAAACTGGCTGATGTTTGCACCACAAAAAAAAGCATCAAGCCTAAAAAGTAATTTTTTACATATATCCTTTCATTGCTTAGTGCTTATGCCACTTACTTCAGTGATGCTAAATACTGGTGCATATGCCATAACAGAAATCTCACCTAGGAAGGTAGCCCTACGCGCAACTAGAACTCTGTAAGCAACTTACCTGTCTTCTCATCTATACTGTGAAGGATTGAGTATAACTTGATTGCAGCTGATGCCCAGACAAGACTCCACAAGAACTTTGAAACATCTGCATCCACAATAAATTTATTTTCATCAACTGTTCTCTTTGTAATAGCAAAGATTTCATAACCTGTTCCCTTCGCCAAATTAACAGCATAATGAATATCATTGCACAAAGTTGTAGACTGTCCAGGCATACTTCTTGGTGGAAGATTTTTTATATGTTGACTTGATTTGGTTATGTGAAGGATCCTATTGCTGGAATCTGTTACTATGTGATATGATATTTTCTTTTCTTCCACATATAGATGCTGCAACGTTTTCATGAGGAACTTGAGTAAGTTTGGCTCACCCGCATACACTTCTTGGGGAGCGCTGAAGTTCAGTTCGATGTCATAAGTGCCCTCTGTATATTTAGTAGTACCCACGGGAATAATCTGTTGGGATTCTTCTTCGTTTGTAAAGAACTGATCTATCATGGAGTCATTGTTCTCAACATCAGGACAGGAGTCTGGAATTGTAGCAATGTGATTTGAATTTCCTATAATCTCAGGAGGTACACAACTTCTTAACTCCATCGTGGTTCCCTCTATTGGAAACTTTTTGGAAGAATTCCATGTCTCAATACATAGGGAGTATTTGGCAATTAAAACTTTTCTTTTCTTTGTTCTGTCATCCTTTGTACAATATGGGACCAAAGATTGCCAAGCTCTTCTGCATATCCTGTAAATAAAAACAATGAAAATTCAATTCTTGATTTTTATATAGGCAAGTCAAAATCTTACCAAGAACTCAAGGTACAGTAATTATAACATCTGAATGTTTGATAACTTAACAGTGTGGAAAAATTCCTTTTCCTGATTTGAATGCAGAAAAATATACAGTAGTAATAGAATTTAAATTTAATAATAAACATTTTCACTTTTTTGTGGCATTTTGAAATTTTGTTCGATCTGAACAATATAGGAAAATCTATCTTAGTGATAACTTTAATATCATCAAAAGATAATGATGGATCTTAGGTACGATACCCTAAATAAATTCAAGGAAAGGGGTACCAAGGAAAGGAACTTAATGTTTGAGTATGATGAAGCAATAAAAAAAGCAAAAATAAACATTTACAGACACTTGCAACTTGAAAATAAATTCAAGAGCAGATATTATGCTACTCTAAAAAAAATTCAAGGAAAAGGCACCAAATATCTGATTATGATGAAGCAATAAAAAAAGCAAAAAAACATTTACAGACACTGCAACTATGGCTAAATTAAAGAACAGATATGGAACTGTAAGATATATAGCATATAATCATGAGAAGAATTTTTGCCCTCATTGGGACAAAAACAGAATATGCTAAGTATACTGCATGATTAAATACCCATAAAATGCTGATGCTTCGCAACATTATATGTTCATAAACATATAAATAAAAAATGGATGATAGATACACTAACAGCTCATGAAATATAGTAAAGACTTACTGATCAAGACAAAAAAGAATATTACTGAGAGTGTCATAATGAGAGAAATAAATAAACTCAAGTTCACAGACGAAAACAAGACACTGATTTATAAAGAAAACACCTGAACTTATCAGACTTGAAAACTTGAAAGAATATACAACAACGAACTGTGATTTGTGGAGAACTGAACAGTAAAGAACAAAACAATTATTGTGTAAACAATAATCCTGTATAAAACCAGACTATACATTAAGGTGGCAGACCTCTTATTAAAAACTTGTCTACATATATAAAACAATACAGTAAATGCAAAAGGCACTATTAAGCTTTGGAAACACTGATTGTCAAGCTCAAAACAGTTAACTATATCATTAAATATTTACTCAAATCATAAAAATTTTAATTTTGAGATATCTTGTCTCCTCTTCTGGTGTGTCACAATCCTGAGACATCTCATCCCCTCTCCAGATGTCTCACAAGCAGTTCTGAAGCAGAACACCCTTGCCTTTCCTCATATTTTCTTGAGTTTTTCTTTGCATGTTTCTATCTATTTTTATTCCTACCATGCTTACTAACCTTTTTTGTATATCACTTTACATTTTATTGATTACCGCTTACTGATTTTGACAAATGTGTGCAGAAGCCATCCTTCATCCTCGAATGAATTCTTTGAATTTCTTGAATAACTAAAATCTCCCTACCCTAATTCATTAGCCCAATTTTCAAGCTGGATAAAAGACTGGGCCAGTTCAATGTCTCGAGACCTATTTGGCCTATACTCTTGTGGAGGTGTTGGCCTTAAGACTATTATCTTTGAAGGGAGGCCATCACCTCCCATGTTATGCCCAACAGGTGTGGGAACAATGCAAAGTGTATCAAGGGAATAATAAAAATTCATCATTTTCATGCCAGCTTTGGGACACAGTGCTGCCCTGTCTAGCAGCTTTAATAGGTCTGACTTCCAGGTTCGGATGTTAGGGTCTCCTTCCCAGTGACATGGGTCAGTGCATGACAAAATACAATTATTCAAGCTGATGTCTGAGTTCTTCATGCCTGCTGCAGGCCAGCCCATCATATCAAGAAAAATTCTTAAACAAATCACTGCATCTTCAACCAGCAGCAATCATACTACTTAAAAATCTCTTAAGTGAATAAGGATAAATCCCATCTCTAATACCAAAAGTCCCACCATCAGAATACCCCCTAAGTTATTTCGTTAATACTCGTGCACAAGCACCTGAACCTGCCTCTTTCTCATTATTTCCCATTTTGTTTTTCTGTAGGTATTTGTAAAAATTTAATGTAATATGTCTTTAGAAAACATGCCATTCTTAACCTTATGGTAATTACAACAATTCCTTATTAATGTAATTGTTTAAAAATTAATCTACCTGCTGGTATGTTATTTGATCAAAAATCATTCTCTTAAACATATACACTTATTAATCTTCAAAAAAGATCAAAGTATTTGCATCCAATCTTCAAGAATCAACAGTAAGTTATAGAAAAGAATTTTTAGAATAAAAATTTGTGGGACCTGAGATCCGTTTACAGGGTAGTGATATTTTCACCACAGTTCCAAGACATCTTGTAAAAAAGTGACACACTGTCTCTTTAACAGTGTCTCACACCCTGTTTTGAGGTCACGCATCTTCTCTTTTGATGTCCCACTAACAGTGCCAAGTAATCTTTTCATCTCTATGTGTAGAGAGGAATAGGAGATGGAAGATGAAATGTCTATATACCATCAGTAATATACAGTATGTGTTGTCAGTGACTAATACTACAATAATCTTGTGGCTCTACATTCATTTCAAGACTGAGATTAGGCTCTTGGTAACAAGATTCTATTTAAGCACCTGATAAAACACATGTATAAGACAGCTTATACATTGGAGGGTGATGGCATGGAAGAACAATGGAACTCTCCATGAGCAGTATATTATAAGCGTAAATTTCCTTATGGAAAGTAATTGCAAGAGGAGAGCATTTGCTGGTGGGGAATAAGTGAGGGCAGTAGAATAATAAGAGAGCCTTGAAGGATATCAACAATAACAATAAGCAAATGAAGAGAATAAACAAATAAAACATGTGGATCTAAGATAAGGTGATCTCCATTCCAATAAACACAAGTGCAGAAACTCGAAACCTCAACCCACCAAAAAGAAATGAAAAGAAGAGCATCGGATAATTGGTGAACACTACCAATAAATGGTATATACAGTATAACAAAACCCTAAAGTTGGTAGTTCCAAACTACTGCTGTCAAGACTCTTTGAACAATGGCTGCATCTTACATGCACTCATCTGTTTGATATACAGTCATACTGGTAAAATTCACCAGTGGAATGTGTTTTCATTGCCATAATGACTTTTTAATTATTCCTATTCTTCAAACTTTTTGGATATGCTTTTGTCTCAAAGACTTACTTCTCAAGACGAAACTAAGTGAAGAGACCTTTCTGTTCTTGGTGGGATTCAAACAAAGAGTGGGATTACTGCCAACTAGCAAGACTACAGAAAATGAGTATGGTATTCTTAAATGTCTGGTGTGCTCAATAATATTTTTGGAATGAACAAAGAGTAATCAGGAGGGCAACAACGCCTTTCTTATCAAGGTTACCAAATTTGCATTTATTTATCTAAGTTACTTCACTGTAGAAGATGAACCGCATCTGCTCTTTTCCCTGCTTCCCTGAGTGTGGGCTAAATTTAAGTTACTTATCTAATTGTAAGTTAGCACTTACAACTGATAGGCATTTTACCAGTTCTCTGTTACATCTTAATTGGTTTTCAGTAATTTACCAAACTCTAAGTTACCTCTGGTATAGTTGATGGACAACATCTACCCTTTTACTTGTAAGGTCGTAGTTAATTTCGAGTTATTAATCTAATTCTGACCAGTCTCCAATGCAGATGATATACTCCATCTGACCTTTTCCCTATTTCCAGTTGGGTCAACTTTACTCTCATCTGAAATTTCCTAAGGAGTCTGTCTCTTACTTAGTACACTGGTGAGCAAAAGTGCTAAGAATCTATGGAAAGTATATGCTTGACAAACAAGGTCAATCTTGCTCGCATGATTAAAAAAAAAAAAATCAGACCTGCTATGATGGGATTTGGATATTTACTGTGCAACATATTCATGTTTTGAATTACCACTCTCTGATATTGAAATACTGTAATTTCCACGTTTTCTGTTGGTTATACGAGCGAAATTATTTGCCTGTACACATGATGTATATAAAAAAAATAACCATTTAAAGAAAATTACTAAAATAATCATGTTTTTGCTGCATTGCTAATGAAACTCATATATTCTTGGGAAACTTCGTTACAAATACTGTCCATACTACCTAATGCCCACAGAAACACCACACATGCCTTACCAAAAGCCAACAAAAAGATCGTCCTATTACAGCTACATCTCAAGAAATGTGTGCAAGGTGAAGTAGTCTATTTTTATTTTTTTTTTTTTTTACATATTTTGAAATAATAAAATTACAAATTTTCCACAGGACTGTTTATGTTATAGTAGCCTACAGTGTTTCTGACAGCTTAATATGCTAAAAACTGAATAAATTTTTAATATATGTATTATACCAGAACAACAATAATGACGTTACAATACGAAAAGCCCTGAAATTACAGCATTAGAGAGAAATCACGCTGAGCGAGAATGATTAGAGACTGTAGATGTGTGCTGGTGTTTTAAGTTACATTAAGACTGGTTTACAATAAATTATTATATCAGTATCGTATCATTTAATACTATTGTAGCTTGCCAACCATACCTGTAAGTATCAACAGATATGGACCGATAAAGACAGTGTAAGCCAATTATGATCCGTGTCGCCCATGATTTTACTAGTCGAGTTATTTATTTATTTATTTTTTTGCTGAACAGACTATGGGACATGAGGTTATACTGGGTACAGCATACGTACATTTCTGTAAACTAGGGTGTTTGCACTGTAATTCATACCACCGCAACCCCCACCCTTCTCCGAACCTGGGGTAGTTCGTAGAAAAAATGGTCACTAACCTATTCAGGCTAATTGTGTATTAAACTTCCGCAGTACTAAATATGTGGCAATCAACTTTTCTGTCCTTTACTTTGTATACGAGAAAATTAATTTTCTTCCAAAAATTACATAAAATCAATCTACTTACATGTAAAACGCTGCTGTCTGCGTGAGGAACTGCACCAATAATGCCAGCTTGTTCATCTTCCGCCATCGACTTGAAAAGAAGGAAGAATTTTAGTGTAAATAACGTACAGTTTCCAAGCTGCTACGTACGCATAACAGATTATTCTTAGCATATTTCGAAAAAAATCAAAGTAATAGCTGTTCTATTTTTTGTATACGGTACACTCAATTTCAGATAGGACTGGCCTACATATATAGAGCGTTACTGGTGTGTCAGTTGTAATCATTACACAAAACAAGAGCTCCCGACAATGGCAAAAATGTTTTCTAGAATCCAGAGTACGTCACACTTCACATTTTACCACAAAATTTATGAAATTCTGCCTTGCATTTCCTACAGCAGATACATTTACTCTTTTCACTACTTCACATGGTCAATGAGACCTGTCCAAAAAACAAGAGGTCTTCCAAAAGCAAGGCAGTCTATTTTTCTGTCAGTAACGATGAAAGGATTACACATTCTGTCGACAAAAATTTACTGCAGGATTTCTGTCAACATAAAACTCCCAATCTAGTAGTTTTAACAATCGTTTTAATATGTGTTTGTAGAAATTGCAATCGAACGTGCCGACTACATGTCGAGTCGGTCTGACGTGGAAATTATGTGATAGTTCTGACTCGAAAATTACCGATGTTACATTTGTAACATGCTCTCGATTTCTGTAAAGTGCACAGTAGGTTGTACTTTTATTTTACAAGAGGTTGTACTAGAAAACTCAGCTGTGATGTTATGTTTCATCTACAATTTTAGAAGAATCGTCGAAAGGGAAGTATAAAATCCCCCCAGCGCACTTTCTTCTTCGATGTGAACCATGTTGGGCGCAGGCAGGTGGGTTCTTAACTGATAAGCCGGTTGTTGATCGAATCTTGTTAGAGACTCTAAGTCCAGATTCAGCATTTGCATCAGATTTAATCGACGCCATCCATGAATTGGTAAGACGTGTGACATGTCAGTTCTTGCTCTGTATATTCACGCTCGATTACGATGCTACTAAGTAAGTTTTGTGAAGCTTAAAGAAATTTTTTGTCTGAAAGTGTCAAGCGACCCACACGCGGTCTAGAATTCTTCCCTTATGTATAGAGTTACTGTAAGCATGTCTTTGGTGGTGAAGCTTGCCTTGTGAAGTGTAAAGTCAAGCACTGAGAGTCTCAGAGAAATCCTTTTTTTCTGCAAATTCAGTTCGTGTTCTCGAGGATCACGAGGTCCTCAACGCTGTTAGCATTGAATTAATGTATGTGTAAGTTGGTTGTATCATTTTGGAAGTTAACGTAAATGTGCAAAGCTTGAATAGATTTGTCTTACCATAATTTATTTTTTAATATAAAATTTAAAAATGTTCTCGTGTTTGTATGACTACCACCTGTCCGTGCTGGTTTAATGTCAGTGTCTCCTTTAGACTTGTATCAGGCCCAGAACATTGGGCAAAAACCAGCCAGATTCATTGAACTGTCGAGAAAATTCTCGACACATTCAGTTTCAACCCCAGTTCAAAAATATCAAAATCAGCATTGTTTCTGTGTTTTTATTAATAAAATTATAATTTTGATGTATCATTATTTATGCGATATTACTATGTAACATTCTCCAAAAACTGAAACAACTTGAAAAGAAAGTTTATTCCCAAAGGGAAAGGTAACCAGCATATGCAATGTATACACAGTCCTCAATATGCTACTGGTTATTTTTATTACTTTCTGATGGTTGGCCAAAAACGACGACAAATACTAGCAGTAAATCTATCCCTGCAAGGTACAGTACTATAGGAAAATGTCAGTTTTACTTACAAACGGAGTACCCAGCAGTTGAGTAAAAAGTGCGTCACCCCAAGAACTCCCAGCATGACCCAGCCTCCGTGGTTATGAGTGAGGATAAGAAAACCACATGTAAGTGTATCTGAACCAGCGTTGGCCACCCACAGAACCAGCATCATTATACCTTCTAGAGTTACTTGCCATGGTCGCATAGCTTCTGTCTGGAAAAAAGTGAAAAAACTATGTTACAAATAAAAAAATCGGAAGATGGGATTTTTTTGTTTATACTAACAAATATGTCTTTCAAAGTACATCAATACCTGTCACATATAAAAGCATGAAGAGTAGCCCATGGAAATGCTAGCAGACCTAGGTCTCTAGAGGTACCTGTCAAACAGAGATCTGTTTTACATTTTTTTTTAGTAAAAAAAGAGAAACATACTGGAAATATTTCATATGCGCTTAGTATAAGCCTGGGTATGTTTCCGTGTTAGCTTGTCTTATTTGGTTGAATTATGACCGTCAAATCCAAAATGGTCAACACTGAATACAAAATCTTAACATTTAAGTAGGAAAAACTTCCTCTGTGGCAAAAATTTTATTATTTCCAGTAATTTTTTTATTCCCTATCCCTTATTTTATTTGCCAGTCTCCATATTCCAAAGGCTTTATCGTATGATGTCTGGTATGTTTTACGATGATTGATTTATTGATTGATTATGAAACTTAGGTCTTGAAGACCAAGCGCCGGAACCCATCAGCTTATTCAGCGCCGTAATGAAGGTGAAATATATAAATTTGAGTAACACAAAGCAAGTGATGCTGAGGATTTACTTATGACTCAAACAGTGTGAGAGTTTTCCAGTGTTTAATAAAAAAGTTAGGGAAGAATTAATTAACAAGTGTACCTACTGATGAAATAACCAGATTTAATGAGTGCTGTGAACAATGGCACAATCAAGGTGAACGAATGTTTCAGTTCTTTGAGAAAACAGGTCTCAAAAACAGTGTTTTATCTACATAAAAATATCTTAAAACATCTGGAAAGGCGAAAATGCGCATAAAACTAGATAGGAAAAAAAAAGCGTCATTACACTTATAGAAGTTCGATTGAATGTTGATATGGATACAAAAAGCATGTGATTGCTGGAAAAAATCAGCCTGAAAAGATAAGATCAACCTTAGATGATATGGTACTGGTCAAAATTACAGTCACAAACATCGCAGCATCTCCTTCTAGCGCTAGTGTTATTTTCGACATATAACTCGAAAATTCAATATTGCAAAGAAAAGGTATGAAGAAGCTATTAAGAGCAGAGATATATAGAGAGAGATTGGACAGTGCACGATAGCCAAGCTCAGTGATTTTCTATGAAAAATGACGTAACTCGTGCAATCTAGTAGGAAACCCTGTACTCTTTAAAACGCGTTTTCTCGGCTGTCCTTCAAGACTGTCAAATGATTCATGTACCATTTACTAAATACAATATGTACTGTATGCCAAAATAAAATTATGTAATTTTACTGGTCTATTTTTTCCACAGTTAAGCCATAAAGTTATGCAGATATGGCAACGTTACAACATTATGATAATGCTGCATTCTCGGCCAATTTTCTCCGCAGCATTTACCAAGGACAATGTGTACTACATGTAGAAATAAAAATATTAATTCTGTCTACTGTAGTTTTTATACACTCGAGCACTACAGTTGACCAATTTTCCGACGTTATGTGACTTTCTTTCCACCATAAATTTAGTTGTACTCTATATGGGCAGAACTAACTATTATCGTTTTTTATTCATGGGTCAAACTGACAGGCTGTAAATTCTGACAAGATGATGCTAAAATAATTGTCATCAACGCTGTCATCCCAAATAAGCTTCTTCCACAGGCACAATCATATTATTAACAGCCTAGGTTTAATAGCCTGATACATAACAGCCACTATTCAATTGTCTGTACCATCATTTCATAATATTTTAAAATTTATTGTACCTGATACTATTAATAGGGATACAATTAATATTGTAGTTTGCAGGGATGTATAAATCTTGCCGTTGCCAGTACTGATGTATATGCCGGCTTGCCCCTTCTGGTTACCTTTTATTAGACTAAACCTACTTTGGTAGCCAAATTGTTGCCTCTTCACATATTCTGGACTTCAAAGTTTGTTGCAGTAACTTAAGCTCATGCATACCAGAAAGTTTGAAAATGTACTTTTGCAAAAAATTCTTGCTGCATATATGTGATCCATCGTTTGGGTCTTTATCCCTTCTGCAGTTTCTGACCCAAGTAAGGAAGAGGGCTTGATCTTTGTTCTTGTCAGGAAATCTTAAACACAAAATTGACAAAAATCAGTCCTAAATCTCACATGTCACATATTAACAACAGGCTTCCTACACTGACCTGCAGACATTTGAACCGATGAGGCTACTCGCAGATCTTACAAGAGACTCTGTTTATTTAATTACGGTATACATGGAATTACAATCCGCATTAATTCATACGGCTCTGATTTAGGGGAAGTACACTGTACGTACTGTACAGAACCAAATCAAAGCATTTGAACCATGACATATAACCTATTTTTACAGCTTCAAGTGCAATTATTACCAGGAGGTACATATATAAAGCTATATAATGTCACAGTCATACTGACCTGTAATTCAACATATTTATTTACAGTGTACAGTTTAAGTTAGGCTAGCCTGTACGAATAACTTCACTTTCAAAGCTAGCCAAGACTTGAGCTGCATTTCATAGTCTGTGGAGAGGGACAGTTAGAAAAATCAGCATTCCTGAAGGTTATCTGCCAAGTTAAGCTACCTTTGCTAAGCTAAGGTTAGGCTTTGGTAGGCTACCCTTGGTTATTTGATGATCAACCCTGGTAGGCTAGCTAATTGTAAAGTTTATTTGTAGACTAGCTTTTGGTAAAGTTTACTTTTAAAGTTATACTGTAATATGAATTTGAAGTATCCTTTAGGGTAAAAATGATAATGGTAAAATTGAAGAATACTACCTTGTAAGTGTTCTGGCATATTAAATTCAGCCGAGTCCTCTGCATACCAGCAGGTTTGAGAACTTACTGATAACATGGTAAATAACATTATAACACTTCATTAACACTTAAAACTGCAGCAGCCCCAGGGCTAGGCCTCATGATACTATGTACATTGTAGTCCTAGTAGTAGGGAAGATTGTCAGACTTACTCGTGGTTTTAATGACTGACAGTAAACTACATGCTAATGTATTAGGCTATATGAATTGTGTCAAATAGGGTTTATTAAAAAGCTTATTACAACATTCATTATTTTATTAGCTCAAAAAGGAGACGCGTAGTTGACTGCAAGTTGACTGTGATCTAACACATGTTTACTTGAGGTTGTTTCAACACAGTTATTAGACTTTGTTCTCTATAATGAACATCCCGTTCTGCGGCTGCGCCTTCACATCGACCTGGGGTCGGCCTGAACACGTTTTCCACCATAATTGTAAATTGTATATTTTATTGTCTTCCTGAATGACAATGCTTTATGTATATGTACAAAGTATTTTTGTTATACATCAGACATCATTGATCACTATGTTTTCTGTACGAACCTGTCCTGTTTTTGTAGAGAATTAGTTTGATCTCAGGTCACCTGTAAATCTTTGTACCCGCGGTCTCTGCGAAGCACGCAGACGTCCGCACGTCGCTTTATAAGCAGCTTGCTTCATCAATAAAGTTTACGGGCTGCTCTAGAAGCAAGAGCCCGTGCTGGCACAAGGCCAGCTAAATCTAAAACAACAACATCAATAAAGTTTTATGGGCTGCTCTAGGAGCAAGAGCCCGTGCTGGCACAAGGCCAGCTAATTCTGAAACAACAACATCAATAAAGTAGCAGTACTTGTCTTCCTGCTCATTATTTCGTACCTCTCTCACATGTACACTTATAAGGAAGTGCACATACACATACATGCGCGGATGACCACGGTAATTGTAATGCCACTTGCCACCTATACCACAGAAGAAAAAGTAAAACTCTTTTGCACGTCGCCGATGGCACACACAGATCAATCACAGGACTGTCTCAGCCTTACACCAACTATCAAATTGCTCTCAATGAACTATATAGCAATATATTTACAAAAGGGAAAACAAATTATATTAGTGTGATGAGTAAATATAAGGCTGCTGTAGCAGTTCTATGAAAATGAAGGCTACGGTGGGACTAGAGAATAAATAAGTCAGCAAATTCTCTCCCTGTCTTGTTAGGTGAATATTCTAGCGTAGACTATATTCATAAAGATCTCGACTACTTTTATAATTAAAACAAATTACTAAATTCCAATTAACAAGAGTAGGCGCCGATAATCCTTTACACCGGTATTGCATGAACAGGTCTATGTCTATTCTGCAATGTTAGGTTACCGTATGAAAAAATTTCGAAATCAGTACAAGCACCATAACAGCAGCAACAACAAGAATAACCACAACAAGAACAACAATAAAACAGCTGAATGTAAGGTCGGCCTATAATCCAAACGTCATGAGCTGCGTAAACTGACAAAAAGACGACATTATAGGTCTATGTCATTTGTTTATGATCCTGTCATTTCGAAAAGAGATAATGTCCTTAAGAGAATTCTCAGCAAATTATATCCAATACGACTGGTATAGCCAATCATACTGTAATTTTAAGTTAAACATAGGCATATTCTGGTTTTTTAGAGTGCAGTCACTGCTTGTCATCCCTCCGAATGTGTAAATGATTGCAATGAAACCGATTTTATGACTATTAAAACATAGTAAAATTTCCTGAAGTCAATATGAAATAGCAGTCTGCATAGCTCTGAGAAAGTCTTTGCTTTTAAATTTAGAATGGTGAAAACGCTTGACAATATCAGACGGTAATTATCATTGGCCGGTGATTCAAGTGCACCGATTCGAACACAGACATTTCCTGTGTCACCTCCGTATTCAGGAAAACCTCATTTACAAATCACAACATTGCAGCATCGCGGAACACTCCTGACTTCTTTCATGTTTTCCTTGTTTTTTTTTTTTACCATTTTTAGGGAAATGTGTATTATGATTTTATTTCAGGGGATAATATAACGTTTCCTTTGATAATCAGCAGAACGTATTTTAGTTCGGCAAAACAACCACTGCAAAATAAATGAACATGAAAAGAGCCACTGATGAACCAACTTTTCGAAACCACTGCCAGCCAATCCGCTTCAAAAGATGGTCGTGACGTAATCAGTGGGCGGGGCTTAGCTGCAAAGCTAGGTGGATTTTGCTACAGTAAGTGTAGTTTTTAAAACCCATAAACGAACATAATCTTGAAAGAAAACAAACGTTCCATGTCTTCGAGCAAACCATGAAGGGAATACAATGCTGCTGCTTCCTGCAAAGGAAATTCAATTAATTGGTTACGAGCACAGATAACAATGTTTTGATCTTGTTAGTAGCTTTTGCTTCACAGTTTAGCAAAGAGGTAGGGGTAATTTCAGGAGGAGGATCTCGCAAACTTCTTGACAGAGACGTAGAAGAAAAATCTATTGGGTCGTTAGCATTTGGTTCTCAAACTGGCTTGGAATTGGATGCCATACGTCAGTTTGCTGGAATGATTAAACAGTCTGCATGGGAATTATTTAAATATTTATTGCATGAGCTTGGCAGAGGTGAAAAGGCCGATACAAGTGCGGAATGAAATGTGGAAACTTTCGTTTGTAATTCGTGTCAGCGTCCTACAAATTTTGAGCTAATTATGAACGTACCAAGCTAATACATAGGCTATAACGATGGGTTGTTTTTATATGTTGTTAAAGGGGTTGGGCTGGTACACAGCCCTAACTCCAGAGCCTTAGGCGGACCGTACACTGTCAACAATATTGACGTCAAGATGATTGACTCAATATCCACCACGTCAATCATATACCCTCCACCACCAACTTAGACTATCAATATTAGGGTCAATAGCCGAATATTGGTCAATACAACTTACATTGTGCGGTACAGTGGCCTTTAAGAGTCCTATGGCCAGGATGTTTTATATTAAAGCTTGAATTACTCTCAGGTTATTTCTGAGCCATGGTACTAGAGCAAATATCATTCTAATGTAAGAGCTATGACGTCCAGCCACAGACATTAAATCCCTCAACCAAATGTCTGCGAATCACGACCATTTTCTACCCATGCTTGGGGTAAACATATATATAAAATTATCTCATTACGATGTTTAACGTTTTCTCTAGTTTGTCTTTTTGGAAGTCCGTTTTAAAAGAAGAAACACGAACGACAGAAACCAATTTACAGTCAGCTCTCTGACTAAGAGCAATATTCTGTGCTGAAACGGCCAGCTTCATTTAACAACAATGATATGATTAAAGTTCTTGTGTGTAAAAAATAATGTGTTTGTGTATGTGTGTGCTGACACACGTGTGTGTGTGGTTAAGCGTGTCGGTAACATGAGTCATCATTAACCAAGGCAGCTTATATATGATATGACAAGGCGGAAGAACATCAGTTTATCGAAGATGGGATTAAGCATCGCTGTCTCTCTAAGCACTACGTCTATAGATGGAATATATGTAGCATTTTGTAACTTAGTTTATTATAAGGTAGAATTTTTAATGTTTCTTTGCAAAAATATCACATTCTTTCAGCAAACGTTATAATATTACCAGTAGCAACACCAACCTCCCTTTCTCTCTCACACACACGCATATATATATATATATATATATATATATATATATATATATATATATATATATATATATATATATATATATATATACATATACAGTATGTATATATGTGTGAGCATGCGTATGAACTCAGCAAATGCATGCATACATACATACGCACAAAACACATCTACAGGAAACAACCTCCTCTCTGAGGGTTCAAAGCCATGTGCCTTACACAATTTGTAGTGACAGAAAAAGCATCGAGAAAAGAGGTATTTCACTTCAAGTTCGGAAAAAACTAATCGGTAAGGTAACTAGGCTATAAAGAGAATAGATAGAAAAAAAATACTTCTACTCGGTAGTGAGGTTACAGTTTGACGCCTAAGTTAGTAATGGGTCCACTTTTTGCGGTTTCGTAAATCATTCATCGTGAATATTGGATTCAGACGATTGTAATACTGATTTTCGTTACTCCGAAAAACGTTCTGTTATGTTGCTTCCAAGACAAAAACAAAAATGGTTAGATCAAAAAAGAGTATAGCGGACTTCGTCGCTTGTCTTCAGTACAAGAGACTGATTAATGGGAAGTTATTTTTATTTCTTAGTTCGAATCTCAGTCACTCCCATTACCAGGAGAAATGCACCGGGATAACTGCAAAGCGTGCTGTCATGCCAGTGCGTTTGTGATTCCAGGAACCACGCTAGATCCTAAATGCTTGCAACTTGACACTTTTTTCTCTTTTTCTCTCCTACTATCAAGAGGAATAGAATAGAACGGAACAGAATATAGAACTTAGGCCAAAGACCAAGCGCTGAGACCTATGAGGCCATTCAGCGCTGGAAGGTGAATTGGAAGGGAAACTGGCAGAAAGGTCTGAAAGGTGTAACAGGAGGAAAACCTCGCAGTTGCATTATGAAACGATTGTTAGGAGAGGGTGGAAAGTATGATGGAAAAAAGAGAATATGAACAGAGGTACAGTAAAAGGAATGAGAGGGGTTGCAGCTAGGGGCCGAAGGGCGCTGCAAAGACCCTTAAGTAATGCCTACATTGCACCGCATGAGGTGCACTGACGGCACTAACCCCGCCCCCCCCCCAAACCAAGGATGCAACATGACTTTTTTTCCTCTCTCTTTTTACCTCCTATTATCAAGAGGAACTCCGTGGCGTTATAGCTTGCACACCAGCGATGTAAAAATCCAACGGAAAGTTATAAAACATTCTAATGGAGAGCTATAATTTTCATTTTTTTTTTTAATCTGACGTGAAATATCCACTGCTGATTTCATTGAGGTTAATCAGACTGGCTGTTCATGCTGCTCAGCATCCACCATTGGTTACAAAGTATATCTTAGTTTTACCAGACCACTGAGCTGATTAACAGCTCTTCTAAGGCTGGCCCGAAGGATTAGACTTATTTTACGTGGCTAAGAACCAATTGGTTTCTTAGCAACGGGACCTACAGCTTATCGTGGAATCCGAGCCACATTATAGCGAGGAATGAATTTCTATCACCAGAAATAAATTCCTCTGACTCTTCATCAGCAGGCCGGGAAATTGAACTTCAGCCCATCGAGTGACAGTCCGCACTCTACCGACTCACCCAACAAAGAGCTAAACCATTGGTTACAATGATATCGGCTGCATATACATACATTTTACTCAAAAACAACTGACTTGTTGAAGTCTCTATGCGTATATTGTTACAAACCAGACTAATTCTCAATTTATTACAAGTTGCGGATTATACTTTCGACATGATATACTTTCTCACTGATAAAATTTTAAACTGAAAATTTGTACTGTACCTAACGCAATATGTATACAGCACCTGATACTGATGCGAAGCATCAAATACACATTTCGATGTCAACTACCAAGCTAAACAGGAAGATTTCCAGTTCAATCCACAAATACACATTGGACAATATGCCTATTTCATATGTTAGCTCAGAGAAAACAAAGAAAGTGATGAAATATGAGAGAGAGAAGTAAGTATACCTTAGTTTTACCAGACCACTGAGCTGATTAACAGCTCTCCTAGGGCTGGCCCGAAGGATTAGACTTATTATTTTACGTGGCTAAGAACCATTTGGTTACTTAGTAACGGGACCTACAGCTTATTGTGGGATCCGAACCACATTATAGCGAGAAATGAATTTCTATCACCAGAAATAAATTCCACTAAATCTTCATCAGCCGGCCGCGGGAATTGAACTCCGGCCCATCGAATGACAGTCTGAAGCTCTACCGAGTCGGCCAACAAAGGGCATGAGAGAGAGAGAGAGAGAGAGAGAGAGAGAGAGAGAGATTCATTATAATCCTTTCTGTGCTTAGTAAATGAGAAACCAAAAATGAAAGCACTGGAACACGGTACATGCGCACACACACAGACGCGCGCGCGCACACACGAACACACGGGGTGGGAGGGCCGACTTAATGGTCTATTTTGTGCTTTGGCCGTTAAAAAACAAAAATTAAAGTACTGAGAGAGAGAGAGGTGGTGGATTTCTATATCACCAACAGTTCACCACTATCTTCCGCAAGTTCAGTGAAGTTTGGCTTCTTCCCGAGGGGCAAGAAGAATCCGTACAAAATAATGTTTTACGCTGAAGCTTCGACGGCCATCTGTGCGTACGACAATATCTCGACAAAGACTTGATGACGGCATTTTCTTATCTTGCTATTTTAATCGTATTTTTCCTGCATACTTTTTTTTTGTACCTTAGGAGGCGGCGCCCGAATATGTTACCCTTCTGGTTTTCAAGAAACATATATGGGATGAAGTTGCTAACCCCAAGCCTTGCCCCACGGATGTTTTCACAGGGTTTATGTGCCGACAGAGTCTGGTTTTTGCTTGTGGCCACCCATCCAACAGCTGACCACATCCGAATTTGTTATAAATTAGTTCCGGTGAGAGAGAGGAAGAGTCCCTCCTCCTAACAGACGGCATCATAACACCTGACAGACCACACTTTCCCACATGAAACACGATTTACCTAACTAGACCTACTTGCAATCCTACACCCACGGGGGGAAGCCCAAGGGAATTGTTCTGAAGTGAGAGATGAGCATTAAAAGCAAGGTCAAATTTAAGAAGTTGGACAGCTAGTTGAGAAGCGGGCGAAGGGAACACAGTACCGTCAACAGTTTGCCCCCACGTGGAACACTGCAAGCGGTGCCTACTGATAGGGTGTCTTACTATATCATGGCGCAGTAACCATATCGCTGTAATGCCTTATTATGCAAACACATCAGTAAAATTCAGGGGTTTGATCACATCTGATATTCAGCCAGTTATTCCTGTTTGAATTTTTGCAACGTGGGAGCATAAAGGATTAAGTACTTAACCGAAATCTCCTTTACTTGCATGGGTTCGAATCCCATCCAGATGGGAGAAGTCCTTCACTCGATTCCTTTCCTATTTCACAGTGATAAGTAAAAGGGAATTCAAGAGGTCATGGTAGCACAACAGGCAATAATGGTTAATGTGACAAAGAGATTATGCAGATTCTAGAACATACTGAATACTGAACTGGGCTCATCACTGACAAACTAAAACGGTAAGACAAGGAAAAAGAATACATGTTGACTGATGTTGATCATCAATTCCACAACAAAAAGACATCTGCTCTGAGCTGCCTGAGGTAAAATGGTCTGCGAAACAAGAGAGGGAAAGTAAATAGTTCCGGATTTGAGCAGGAAAGAGGTTTATGGCCTCATCGAAACAGATGGTGTCCATGATAGTCACACACGTCCGTGTTGTTTGTGTGTGTATGAGTGGATGTTTCCACTCTCCAGCGGTTACCAGTCCTGCCTAAACTGAGTTCAGATATCAATCCCAACTTGTCTCAGATGACCTAAACAATGAACTGTGTAATTGGTAGCTAGTTAACTGTCATCAGTTGTAGTTAAAGTAGAGAAGGTCAGGGGCTTTGTAATCTCGCCCTTAAAGACTTGCTAAGCTCCGGAAGGTTACAACCTCCAACACTAAAACGAGTCTTTGACCTGACTGTTGAGTTTGAGTATAGCCAATCAACTCTATACATGTACCATGGTGCATCAACATGAACTGCCTTCATAAACAATCGGTTGTTCACTGCATAACTTTTCATCATTTTTTCGTTCCAAAATCCTACTTGTCTAAAATTATCCTCACTTTCACAACACATTTCTAAATTTTCCCTCTCCTGTTTCTCCACATGCTCACGCCATTCCAACACATTCTCTATACCAAAAACTCCGTATCCCATTCCTGTACCTATCGACCCTTCTTCCACGTACACTAATCACATACTCTACTACTACTGCAGCTTCCATGTAAATATGACACCAACTCTGAATTTTGATAAAAGTTCAGACATCATTCAAAAGCCGTCAATCTTTCTCCCTCTGTGCACCTCAAAATACTGCTCTCTGGATTTACAGTTTCCGAAGGGCTGCTTCTTTTTGTGATCTCACCTTCTACGTGAGTCAGTCTACAAACATTCGAAAGAGGAGAGGTTGCTCTAAGGAAGCTGCAAATCTAGAGAGCTATACCACGGGGTGCAAAAGGAGGGGGAAGGATGATGGCTTTGAATGAGGTCTGGTTTTTATCAAAATTAAAAGTATTGGTGTCATATTTATAATAAAATAATATTACTCATGACAGTCACTCCCATTTTTACGTCATTACTTCCTTGAACAATTTTTTACCATCTGGAACTTGTCATTAAGTTATGGGGTCTAAAAATTCCAGATGGTGAAAAATGGTTCAAGGAATTGATGACAGAAAAATTGGAGTGCCTGTCATGCGTAATATTTTGTTCAGTATAAATATGACACCAACACTTTTCATTTTGATAAAAACCAGACCTCATACAAAGCCATCATCCTTCCCCCTCCTTTTGCACCCCGTGGTACAGCTCTCTAGATTTGCAGCTTCCTTAGAGCAGCCTCCCCTCTTTCGAATGTTTGTAGACTGACTCAACTAGACGGTGAGATCACAAAAAGAAGCAGCCCTTTTGCACCCCATGGTACAGCTCTCTGGATTTTGCAGCTTCCGGAGAGCCATTTCTTTTCGAATGTTTGTAAAATTTTCTTAATCAAAATTAATGTTAAATTTTTTCAAACATAACTGTTGGTTTTCTGGGTCCACGTGGCTACTCATGTCCGTCCTCAGTGTCTACTAATTACCTTTCCAATTAAAAAAAAAAAAAAAAACCTGTGCTTGATTCATTCTGCAGTTTCTCTTATTTTGTCCTTAACCTCATGCTAAACACAGAAACACACACACACACAAGTACCACAGTGACAGGATAAGAGCATCAACAACAGAAATATAAGTTTATCCATAAATTCACGTGAAAATATAAGCACATACATATGCAAATTCGACTTCACCAACTCCACAATGGGGCAAACAGGAAATGGATACTCTGAAAAAGGCCCGAAAAGGAAAAAAAGTCAATATACATTGTTGCCAAAAGGCAACACCTTACTCCCTCATCCCGGAACACGAGAGAGAGAGAGAGAGAGAGAGAGAGAGAGAAGAGAGAGAGAGAGAGAGAGAGAGAGAGTGGTTAAATGCTGTGTTACAATTCATCTGAACAAAGAGCTACGTCAGGTACTGTTATAAAAAAAAAACATTCAAATAGCAAAATGACGATGGAAATAATAATAATAATAATAATAATAATAATAATAATAATAATAATAATAATAATAATAATAATAATAATGACAAATTCTTGCAATTATACAAAATGTCATGCTAAGGTAAAATATATTGTCTAAAAAAGGTACTGTACGTACATTTGTAAGGTGTCAAAGAAACGAGCAGGTAAAGGTTACTGCTGCTTTATTACAGATCCAGGCGGCTTATATTGCGGCCGACTGACGCCAGGCCGTGAGAGACAATGGAATTGACTGTGACCTGAGGTCGAAACAATAAACAATAATATGCAGTGAACGAGTACAAATTACAATACAAAATATACAGAGCTACAATATAGATACAGTCTTGATGTCTGTGAATGAAGAAACATGTGATACACAATGTGTGACATTCGTATAAATACCATAAAGTAAAAATGATTAAAATGCGTGACCTGGCACGTTTTAGGCGTGGCTAATTGAGCTTGAAGAAAACGGGAAGTCACCAAAGAAAACAAGCTCAGCGGAGACTTAATTAATGGCGCCGCCGAAACACTATCCTGGCGCCCGGGTGGTGACTTTACAAATACTCCCAAGACGAGGGGACGCGTCTGATTAATCCCCTGTACCTGGTGGGACGCTGAAGGGTGCCGCGGCTCCTTGAAGATAACTGAGGGGCCTCCCGCCTGTGAGGCTGCTGTTTGGCGGTCCCTTCCTGGGGCGGCGGCGCCTGCGGGGGTGAGGGCGTGCTGGAGTGCGTTTGGGCGGAAGGGGTGCTGCGTCGCTGCGGGACTCTCCGACAGGAAGGCGGGCTTTAGCGGTCTATGGAAACCCAGTCGTTCTTGCCTGGAAGTGCCAGCCGGAACGCCTTGCTGTTCCGCTCCAGCACGCCGGAAGGGACCCCTGTAGGGCTTAGTTAGTGGTGGACGGACGGCGTCGACTCTGACGAAGACGTGGGTGGCGGATGACAGCTGTGGCGGCACGAAGGTGGTTGCTCTGTCGATGTATGGCGCCTGCAAGGGGCGAACTTGCCCGCCACGTCGCGGGCCTCTGCAGAGATGGGGAGTGGCGATCACCCGTCACGAGCTCTCCCGGCACCACGAGGGGTTCCCCATAGGTTTGTTCAGCTGCGGATGGGGTGCCGTCGGCTCTGGGGCGGTCCTCAACCCGAGGAGGACCCACGGCAGCTGATGTTTCCAGTCCTCGGCGGTGCAGCGGGCCATGAGGGATGACTTTGGGACCTGTGGAACCGTTCAACCAGGCCGTTGGCCGCTGGGTTGTACGCTGTGGTGGTGTGGTGCGTGGTTCCCAGCAGTTGAGCCAGGGCAGACCACAGCTCGGAGAGGAAAGCGGGGCCCCTGTCGGTTGTGATGTGGTCCGGGGCGCTGAAGCGGCTAACCCAACTGGAGAGCAGGGCCTCGGCGCGCGCGCTGGCGGTGGCTTCTTGCATGGGCGTGGCCGGGCCACCTCGTCGAACGGTCTACCACCGTGAGGAGGTATCTGGATCCGCCTGATGGGGGAAGGGGCCCGGCGCGTCGATGTGGATGTGGCGGCGGCGCCCTGGCTGTGGGAACTCGCCTACCCCGACTGCGTGTGATGACCCACTTTACTGGTCTGGCACTGCAGGCACTGTTTTGCCCAGGCTGTGGCGTCCTTTTGCACCCGTGCCAGACGAACTTTTTGAAAGCAGTTTGGCGTGGTCCTGCCGGAGGGGTGTGAGAGGCCGTGAATGATGCCGAATACCTGGCGGCGGCGTGAGGCTGGAACCAAAGGGCGGGGCTGGCCTGTGCTGATGTCACAGAGCAGGCTGGGGCCTCCCGGGGCGAGGTCACGTCCCGCCACTTGAGGGATGTGATGGCGGTGCGGTATGCTGGGGTTTCTGGGTCAGCGGCCTGTTCTCTGGCAAGGTCCTGGTAATCTACACCAAGCTGCACTGCGTTCAACTCGACTCTGAGAGGGCGTCTGCTACGGATTTTTTCTTGCCGGGAGGTACCTGACGGAACAGGTAAATTCGGCTATGGCTGAGAGGTGGCGCTGCTGTCTGGAAGACCATGCGTCCCCCTGCTTCGTCGTGGCGTGAACCAGTGGCTGGTGGTCTGTGAAGATTGTGAAGGGCGTCCCCTCCAGGAGGAACTTGAAGTGCCGAACTGCGCGGTACATCGCGCAGAGTTCCCTGTCGAAGGTGCTGTAGCGGGACTCTGCGGGACTGAACTTCTTGCTGAAGAAGGCGATGGGCTGGGGCGCCGTTGATGATTTGCTCCAGAACAGCACCGCAGGCAGCGTTACTGGCGTCTGTCGTCAGCTGGAGGAGCCCTGGGATCCTGGTGTGCCAAGGCGGTTGCCTTGGTGAGGGTGGCCTTCGTCAGGAAAAGGCCTGCTGCTGGCTGGGTCCCCAAGACAGGGACTTGGTTGACCTTTTAGGACTTCCGTCAGGGGGCCGTGGTGTGCGCGATCCCGGGGATGAACCGCCTGTAGAAGTTTACCATCCCAAGGAACTCCTGGACGGCCTTGATGGAGGTGGGGTCGGGAACTTGGCTCACGGCTGCCACTTTCGATGTAAGAGGGCGGACGCCTGTCGGAGACACCTCGTGACCCAGGAATTCTGCTTTCTGGGCGCCGAAGGTACACTTGTCAAAACGGACGACGTGGCCGTTTTCTTGGAGGCGCTGGAGGACTGCTTTGATGTGCCTCTGGTGTTCGCTGTGAGACCTGGAAAATATGAGAATGTCGTCGACGTAGCAGGCGCAGAATTTTAGGTCCCCAGGATGCTGTCCATGAGCCGCTGGAAGGTGGCGGCGTTCCTCAGCCCCGAAGGTGGAGAAGGCGAACACATAGGACCCGAAGGGCGTGATGATGGCTGTCTTTGGTATGTCCTCTGGCGCAACAGGTACCTGAAAATAAGATTTAAGAAGGTCCAATTTAGTGAATATTTTGGCCCCGTGAAAGGAGGCCGTGAGGTCTTGCATATTGGGCAGAGGGTAGTGGTCGGGCTCCGTTGCAATGTTGAGCCGCCTGTAGTCGCCGCAGGGTCTCCAGGAGCCGTCCGGTTTCTGCACCATGTGGAGGAGGCCCATGGACTGGAGGCTTTCCTGCAGATGCCCATCCGTTCCATCTCATGAATGCTTTTTCGCCTCCTGAAGGCGCTGAGGGGAAGCCTGCAGAACCGCATGTGTCGGGGCCCTTTAGTCACTATATGGTGGTATATGCCGTGCTTGGCTGGGGCCCCGGGGACTTAGCGGCTCGGGCTTAAACACCTCAGGAACTCCGACAGAAGGTGTGCATACTGGTGGGGGCGGCGGCGCTGATGGTGGGTCTGGGTCCCGCCGTTAACGGGAGAGACCGGCAGGAGTCGGTATCGAGGAGGCGCTTGCGCCCACGTCAACTAGCAGGCGAAGTGCGCCAGAAAATCGGCCCCCAGGAGTGGGGTTCCTACGTCCGCGACGATGAAGTCCCAGGAGTAACTCTGGCCAAGGATGGAGATCGACAGGAGCCTGGTGCCGTGGGGAGGATGGGGGTTCCGTTGGCGGCCGTCAGGAAGGCGGCGGGTCTGGTGTCTGGTTGCGGTCCTCTCTGGATGCTGGGAAGACCGACTTAAAGGCTCCTGTGTCGACCAGCATCATCCTGCGGAGGCGGTGTCGCGGACGTAAAAACCTACTGTTTTGAGGCCCTGGGTTCTTCGGCTGCCATGGCGGCCTGTCCTGCTGGCCGCCACCCCGTTTTTGAGCGGTTGAACGAGCAGGGCGGCAGGCAGTTTCGGGCGTCCTTTCCGAACCACTTGTGATAGCGACAGAAGCCGGGGACCACCGTCTACTGTGGTTCGGTGGGCGTCTGTTGGCGATGGCGTTGACGGGCTGCTCGTCCTCTTCAGGCTGGACGGAGCTGACCGGCTGTGTGGCCGGTTTTAGCCGCTGTGAAGCCTTGACGGAGTCTGTGAGGTGTTGTGCCGCCTCTATGAGGTCCTCGACAGGCATGGTGTAGGGGTGAGCGATCTGGTTGCGTACTTCCGGGAGGAGTTGGCGAAGGAAAATTTCCCGTACGAAGCTTATCTCCTGCTGCTTGTTTGTGCCACCCAAGACTGGTGTTGACAGGAGATCTACGACCATGCCCCAAGCGTCTCTTGGATTGAGGTCGTGGCGTGGATTATTGGCAAGGTCGATAGCACGGGCGGCCCGCTCGGCGATGGGCAGGAGCAAGCCGAGGAGGAACTTTTTGTGGTGCTGTATGTGAGGGTGAGTGTTTGGTAATTTTCGCGAGATGAGTTTGTTGTACACGTCCTCCGGAAGGGCGTTGAGCACTGTGTCGGCCTGTAGGATTTCGTCCGTGAGGTCCGCGATTCTGAAGTGGCTCTCCACCCTGCGCAGCCACCTCGATGGGTTCCCCTGCGTAAACGGCGGCAGCTTTAGGGTGAGCGGCCCGCGATTGTGTTGCCCGGCCGTCGTGTGTTCGGGCGCTGGTGTGGAGTTGCGGGAGGGCCTCGATGCGGGGGGGCGGCGGCTGTGATGGGAGGTAGGTAAACCTCGGAGTCCGCTGGGTCGCGTTTAACTGCATGAAGGAGGGGATATCCGCTTCCATGCTCGCTCCTTTGACCCCTTACTGGAGTGGGGTACCCGGCGTCGTCAATACGCACTTTCGTGCGCCGTGTGGTTCGCTAGTGGCGCTGGTGGGGTACGCCGGCGAGTCAGCACGCTCAAACGCTGGTTACAGCGCCGTGTTTAGGCCGCTAAGAGCGTTTTGGAGAAATCCTGGAGCCAAGACTGAGTCGCCGTGTGAGTCCGCTAATGGCTCCGGGATACTCCGGGGGTCACCACTGTAAGGTGTCAAAGAAACGAGCAGGTAAAGGTTACTGCTGCTTTATTACAGATCCAGGCGGCTTATATTGCGGCCGACTGACGCCGGGCCGTGAGAGACAATGGAATTGACTGTGACCTGAGGTCGAAACAATAAACAATAATATGCAGTGAACGAGTACAAATTACAATACAAAATATACAGAGCTACAATATAGATACAGTCTTGATGCCTGTGAATGAAGAAACATGTGATACACAATGTGTGACATTCGTATAAATACCATAAAGTAAAAATGATTAAAATGCGTGACCTGGCACGTTTTAGGCGTGACTAATTGAGCTTGAAGAAAACGGGAAGTCACCAAAGAAAACAAGCTCAGCGGAGACTTAATTAATGGCGCCGCCGAAACACTATCCTGGCGCCGAATTGGTGACTTTACACATTTACACACTTGCGTGTTTTGTGTGTGTGTGTGTCTCTATAAAGTCAGGTTTCAGATTTACAATTTTCAACATCATTTTAAATCATAACCACTTTTCCCTGATATAAGCAGCAACGATTTTCAACAAATGCATCCATATCACTCAGCAACTGAATTCTGGGTCAATATTTTGAGCGCATTAGTTAAGAAACAGAATTTAACCACGAATTATATAAAGAAAACTACGTAGTACAACTGAAACCAAACGAACTTGACGAATACGTGTACAAGACAAAACGCAACTACTGACAACGTAAGAGAAATATAAGATGGCAAACTGACAAAAGCATACTGTAAAAATATCCCAAAGAAGAAACAAAAACACCTAAAATAAAAATAATCAAACACCCAAGACAACAGTAATCTACTGGAAAGGTTGGTACACACTAGTCTCATGCACCGGAGGTCGATCTTGACAACTAAGCAGACTCAAAGGACATTGATTGCTTGCATGAACACTAGCATGTTGTGCGATGTGACGGAACCACTTGGAGACAACGTAAGAAACGAAGAATTCACTAATCATGCCAAGTTCTTATTACCCTTGATGGGTTTCAACAACGTATATCGACAGAACACACTACGGACGACGCTATGCAACAACAACAAAAACAAAGATAGTAACATTTCACCTGATGCTGCTGCCGTCACTGCTCTGCTCAACGTCTTCCAACTTCTGAAAGTTTTATGTGAAAGCTACTCGCGCACCTCTATGCGTCTGATACAAAAGGTGAAGGTTTTAATACACTGCCGCATTTTATAGGGGAATACATGCGGTCAGATATAAAAACATTTCGCTCTCTCTGATCATCCAGCCTGGCTAATGTTCAGAGCATAAGCACGCACACCTCACAAGCGCGCGCGCGCACAAACACACACACACACACACACACACACACACATATATATGACTGGTTATGTTGTCGTTTCTAGAGAACTTCAATATAAGGAGGAACAGGATAGCCAGAAGACGTGGTAACACTGTAGACATTATTATTTCTTAAATCATAGCAGATGCAAAGCCGAGCTTTCGGGAATACATGACTTTTCCCATCATCAAGGTCACTTAATTATAGAATGAAATAAAATACAAAGAAACAGTAAGAAAACTATACTGACTGACTAGTATTAAAACAGCTATATAATTGACAACACTTCAAAATACATAATGTAAAGTAAAAATATACGATGATAGTATACAAAAGGGAACATAAAAACGAAAGGTAACTGCAAAACGAAACTGACACAAGAGCAATGACTAAGTAAGATGAGATTACATACAAAACAGAAATCGCCAAATAAAATCAACTGAGCAGGTAAGTACCGAGGAAAAAAAACATGAATATAAAAAAAATAATGAAAATGTAGTACATTTTCATTATTATTCTTTTGAATATTCATGGTTTTTTTTCCTCGGTATCTGTCTGCTCAGTTGATTTTATTATTTTTTTTAATATCCATGTGTTTTTTCCTCGGTATCTATCTATCTATCTATCTATCTATCTATCTATCTATCTATCTATCTATAGGCTATATATATATATATATATATATATATATATATATATATATATATATATATATCAATAATCACTAATACGTATAAGAATAACAAACTATGTTGTCTAAGCAGTTTTTTTCTTTACAAGCGGCTCTAGAAGGTATAAATCTTTCTGTTCTCAGCGAGTTTTTAGGGATATGGAAGCTAGGCCCATGCCCTCCTCCACCCAGAATTTGACCCAACACAACCGGCCAACAACCAGGTAAGTAATACAATGCTTAGGTCCATATAGCCTTCTTTTTTGTGAGCAGAGCAACAAACGGTTTTATTTTATTTTGAACAATTCTACGGTTCTTAAGTTCAAGAAAACTCCTTTTATCAAACCTACGAGCATTTCAAAAACTATTGCATATTATGAAATAGACCAGTCAATTTATATAATTGCATAAAAACAAATATTTGAAAAAAGATAGAATCAAGTACTCGATTATATGGGGTTTTTGAGAACACAATTGGTGAGGGTGGGTCACTACTTTTAAAGTTTCTTAATCTGTAGAATGCAATTATCAGAGCAAGACCACCTTGCAGATATAGCTAGTTTATTTATTTATTCATTTATCGATCATTTCTACAGTATTTAATAAGACTTTCATTGCCTAAATTTATTATGTACCTTAACTTCTCTATTAGGCCTAATCCGTAACATGTTTTTTTATGTTTTTTTTAATTTTATAAACGATGAAAATCCTGCAACTATTACCTTACTCGCTTTAAAGACCTACTTTCTTAAGTTACCGAGAAAATAAAGTGAAAACGCCATGTTATTACAAGCGAACATAAAATGAGTTCATGTATATGATAACCGTTAGGAAACTATTTACAGGCAAACTGCGCAATGCATGAAAATCAATACAGGTAAGTAGCCTGCATTCACGGTCTAGAAACCGTCGTACGGATAAATTTCCTCCGGTAAAAAAAGAAAACCGCTTCGACAACACTCTTTCTCTCTCGTCTCTCTTGTGCTCCTTACGACGTCCGTCTTCGCTAGACACGCAAAGCCACCTAAGAAGAAAGTTGCATGACAACCAGGAAGTTCCTTGCCTGTCATGTCATCCTCCTCGGCACCGACGAGTATTTGACAGGTAGGACATTCTCCGGGGAAGACGACTGAAATAGGTCTAGAGACAAATAGAAACGCGACTTCTCAAAACAAATGCATTTCAAGACCGCAAACCTCCACCCAGACTGAGCAATCAATCACCCCACCCCCGCGCCTGCCTCCAAAAGTTACCGTCGATGACCTAAGCTGTTCTAACGCTAGAAGTTACACTGATCTCTCTCCAAAAATTTTTATAGTTTATTGACACTCGCCTTCAGTAAAAATCCGTAAAATTCCACACGATTTATAAAAGTGGATAATTCTCTATGAAGACACCATGCAAATTGAAAATTATCCTACAGAGAGGAAAAGAAAACAGACACCTTTTTAAAAAAAATTACGAATATAGATAATTTTTCTGTAAAGAAGTAACCAATTAGACAAAAATAAATAAAAAATAACTCACAAATCAAAACAGAAACATACCCTCTGCGGAGTTAAAAAGCTTTACGACTCCCTAGCATGACAAAATTTCTCACGCCAACATGCCAACACAACAAAGAACATCGCCATCGGCTGGACACCTTGAGAATTCTCACCGTTTTCTACCTGGTTTTTGGATTCCGAACTTGCGACGATGTCAAGTCTCGGCTGAATTTTGCACGTCAAATCCCTTTCAAAAGACGTGGGTACGCCTTACTTTATGAAGGTAACTGGAGTACCTTTCATGGTCTAGTTACGTACTGTCTTCATTGGAAATATGGTGATCCATTTTCAAAATGTGTTCATTTTTACTGCTTTACAGGAAAATGGTTTACATTCGCAGTTTTTACATAAATATTGTTTTCAAGACCCCCTACTCCCGTAATTTCTTCACAGTTCAATGGCCTACTGTAATTTTGTAACTTCTTTCACACGTAATAACGAAAAAATGGCATTTAAGTACATGTACGAGCCGATAAACCTCTGCAGCACACATTGAACTAACTTTTACTAGTTCTGGACGAGCTGAATTCATATAAATTGTATCCACTTTAATAACACGAACTATACTGGATCAATATATGGCGTGAACTTGAAACTTACTTAAATCAAGCTAAATGACAAAGGAACGGTCAATATACTACTGAAAGCTCAATATTTTAACTTGACCAATTAATACAGATCGGAATCAAGGAATTTGCTGTGCTAAGCAAAATCCGCAATGATCACTCAAAAGCAGACGACAAAGGCACTTAAAACGTCAGCATATCTTAAATAGTAATATTTCCCTTTGTAAAATCCGCAATGATCTTAGTCTCAAAACTGACCACTAACGGGTAAACGATTAACAAGGAATGTTTTATGCTTACGCTTCTGTCATCAATATTAAAAAATAAAATCAATTTCGATTAACAATCCCGTTGAAAGGAAGAGAATAAGATTTAAACAAAGACAGACGACAGGAGGAAAGAACTGTTTAAGTACTGTACAAAATTACATGAGTGGGAGGGACGAGACAGAACGGAAAATTGCCACAGATGAACAGAGGCTCCCGAGATACCCAGCAAGAGTATGACGCAGGAGAGAGAGAGAGAGAGAGAGAGAGAGAGAGAGAGAGAGAGAGAGAGAGAGAGAGAGGAAAAACCCTCAAAGGTCTCGACAATGTAAGCTTAAAGGTTTTTCTTAATATACTTAAAATACAAATAGTTCTAAATATTTTTGGATATGGTTTTCCACTGAATGCTTAGAAATATGAAAGGAAATAAATTACTTTTTAGTTCCTTCTGCCCCAGAATACTTTAGTAAGTTGAGTTAGGGAAAAATATGGCGAGATGGGTGAACTGGTACAGGTCATGTGCACATCTCAGATTTACTCCTTTTTCCCACACAGTAATACCATACATAAATTACAGTTTAACCATGTGAAAATGCTTTTAAATCATGCTAGTACCGTTACAAACTTACATGGCCTAACCGGAAGACTATACAAAATACATTCCAAACTCCCCAGGTCTTTTACGCATGAGATTTTGAATAAAATATACTTAATATCTCACCTAAAACTTAAATCACATGAACACTTGAGTTCCTTAAGCAGTAAATGAATCACCAGTGCGCCAACAACTTAACTAAAACAAGTGACTTCGACTCGACACAGCGACACTCGAGATCAAGAGGATGCTGACGTCATGGAATAACGGTGTGAGTGCACGCCCAGTTGGATTCCAGGGATTTTTGGAGGGCAAAATAAACTGGCATTAAAATAAAAAGGTTGGTCTAAATCGACAGAGATAATCACCTAAACGAGAGATTCTGATGAACATCTGATAAATGGTTTCACTCCAGTTAGGTGAGGATTAGCCTACCTCGCCGAGGCCCTTCCATTCAGATGGTATACATTTTACCGGACCAATGACCACTCAAGCCCACAGTTATTTTCTCTTCCTCCACCCCCAGCTGCAGCCTGCAACAGTCGACTAACAATTTAGGGCAAAATTCACTGGTAAGGTTAACGGGGGAAAACTAAGTTCGAGAGAACGCGCATATTTGTCCCTCGGCGTCCGGTTTACGAGAGAGAGAGAGAGAGTGAACCACTCTGGGGTTACAATAAGTATCAAGGTCTAGAGAATAGACAATGCTATTTATAACCGTGATTTTGAAGTCGCTCTCCATGTGTGTGTGTGTGTGTGTGTGTGTGTGTGTGTGTGTGTGTGTGAGAGAGAGAGAGAGAGAGAGAGAGAGAGAGAGAGAGAGAGAGAGAGAGAGAGAGTTAAAATAACTCGTGAAGTGTTAGCAATAAGAAAGATTTGCTGCTCTTGTTTAATGCTTGTTTTCTTGGCAACAACAAAGGATGTCGTATATCGATTCAAAATAATAAAATATTCACGTAGGCTGAATCACGAACATGTAAAAATATTACTATAATATTGTCAATACATTTTGAGGAAAGCTGAATTCAAAAATGATTAACTGGCAACTGTCCAGAGAATTGTGCAGGTTCTTATCACATGCAAAGAAGACTACCGCTCACAAAACTTTTTTTTTTTTTTTATAAAACGGGGATTACAAAAACAAGTCCCGGGACTTTTAGAATTTACCGATCTAAATTGCGACAGAATTATGAGCAAGGGACTCGTCTTCTCGCTTTCTCTCGAATAATGAATATGAAACAAGAGGCAAAACCTTTCCTAGAAAGTAGCGGACATAGCTGTGGTGGCGAGGCGGTGTTTTGTGTTGAAGGTGAGGGAGGGGTGGGGTTGGGGTGGGTGAGGTGGGGGGGGGGGCTGACGAGAAAGCCGTCGTGAGGTAAAAAAAAAAAAAAAAAAAAAGTGCCGCAAGATGAACCATACGTATGCTTCCTTTGACGGTACGATTTGTTTTACTAGCGTACAGGACAATTCAGCATACGATCATGGCACGTATGCGCATATCGGACAAATGTATGCTGCCTTGCACGGTTTGCTCTGTTATAATAATAAATGTGCAAAGTAATTAACATATACTTCGGTGAAAGGAATTTTTCGTACTAATGTACGAAATGAAGACCTAAAGAACAACCGTACGACTACTTTGACGTATGATTATTTTGCATGTAAGCGAGACAATTTGGCTTACAGTCATCAAGCGCATTTATGCAAAATTCTCTTTATTCTCTCTAAATATATATTAAGCGATTTCTGAGAATGACGAGACTGAATTCATCTGAAACGGATATCAAAATGATCAGTGGTAATGTTTAAATGCCCTATAACCAAATTATATTGTCTCAAAACATTTATATTTTTAAGGCGAATTATTTTTTCGCCTATTATATTAATTTTTTCTCACTGGTTATTGGCAGAAAGTTTTACATTCATTAAAGACCCATGGATACATAATTATACAAAAAAGTATTGGTTACCGTGAAGTTAAATTTTCCGGTATATGTGGAGGTCAATCCATATCGTCAAAGGCAACGAGAGAGCTCTAATATACAGATACCGATGAATCGATAACACGAACACGCACACAAGTGCAAACTCACATGATTCATAAGTCCCAAATGGCACGATTTCACTTGCAAACTACTTACGATAAATGGTCAAGATGATGATGTCTAAATATGCATTCGATGCTAAATTTAATTCACTGGCAAAAATATACATAGATGACAACAGCCTACATAGCCATCATCTCTAAGAAGGTTATTTACTTAATTAGAGAGAGAGAGAGAGAGAGAGAGAGAGAGAGAGAGAGAGAGAGAGAGAGAGAGAATGAAAATACCTTATAAATAAATGGGTCAATATACAAATACGAACCACACAATGAAGGGACGGTACACCAGCAACAAGGAACAAATTAACTCTGTTCCTTTCTTAGGTTACTAAAGAGAAGCGACACAAAAATCTAAGCCAGGTTTTCCCACATCTTATCCTTGTATGCTTTTTTAAGCCGTGCATAATGCGCCTAAGACACTTCAAATGCTCATAGACGCAAATACACCTCACAAACACACACACACACACACACACACACACACACACACACACACACACATATATATATATATATATATATATATATATATATATATATATATATATATATATATATAGTGCCTTTTTTCCTTAGATGGGCTTCACTGTAGCTCTTCTGAAATGAAGTTGTTAAGCCCATCCCCTTCACATTCTCTAGTTAAACCAAGAGAAGCCTAAAGGGTTATAAAGGAATGTGCCTTAAGCGTTCCTTTAATATAAATATGTATATATAGCCTATATATATATGATCCTCAATCCCTCTTTCACATAATCGGTGCATAAGGATAAAAGTATGAAGAAAAATGAAAAGCAAAAGAAACACCTACAATGACTGACACGCCACCTTGCAACGCGAGACGCGAAGAAAGCACGTCACAGTGCTCTTAACAACAGAGGATTATCGTCGTACATACTAATGGCGGCTTAAATAACTATAATTTACGGCGCGAAATGGCGTTGCTTCACAGCTGTAGAGACTTGCAGTCATTGTTGTCTGTGCACAGGAACCACTGTGGAGTGAGCATGAGTTGATAAATATAGTTTTATATAAAGAAAACATTAAAAGTGAAGGATGTTAAATGATGATCTTTGAATATATCGAATGCCAAAGGAAAGCAGTTTTACAGGTTTCTTGAATAAAGGGAAAACATTGATTTTAAAGAGGAGTTTAGATAATTTAAGTTAAACAGCGAAGAACCACGTAGGAGTGTTAATAATAACACTACTCCGCGGCCATATAATAGCAGAGCGGATACAAACGCATGAGCATTAAAAAAAACAAGCAATTAAATTGTAAACGGGTAACTTTAACAGGACAGAACACAATAATAATAATAATAATGGTATATATGGAATTTATGAAATACGCATAAACACCAGTTATGAGAGAGAGAGAGAGAGAGAGAGAGAGAGAGAGAGAGAGAGAGAGAGAGAGAGAGAGCCATAAAAATGCAGACTGCAAGAAGAGGATTCTGGAAGCGCGTTTCCTGCTCCAAGAAAATAAGAAGGGGAAGTCCACGCTTTTACTAATCCCACTGAATTCAATTATTACTACAACACACAAGAAGAAAGGTCTGGCATGGCATGGCCATTTTCCAAAGGCTTCCACCTTTATTTACAATATCCCCTTGCACCATAGTTACCTCATTACGAAAGTTCAATTACGTCGTTACGAATATTTGCTTAAGTACAGTACTTTTTTAATTAGTTAATACCGATGGTAACATTCACAAATGTATCCAGTTTTAAAGATGTTAGGTATCGGAACACTGAAAAGTATTTATCTATAAATATTTATGGATTGAAGAGCATTTTTCGTGTTCGTTGCTAAGATCATACAAAGCCTTTCTGGAGCCCATGATATTAGGAACTGTCACGCCAGTTTCAAGAATCATATGAATCAATGAATTCCTGGACATTATTAGCGTCATTTACATATGTACAGTACATACATAACACATTCACACATGCAATTTTAATTTTATGCGGACACACATTTGTGAGCACATATCTTCATCATGTTACCAGATCAGGAAAATAAAAGGAAATTAATAACCAAGTTGGTGATTCACCTGAAGAGACGATTTTACGATATAGCAATCATCCTTATTTTAGGTTAACCTAATATGAGAGAAAGAAACATGTAGAATATATATATATATATATATATATATATATATATATATATATATATATATATATATATATATATATATATATATATATATATATATATATATATATATATATATATATAGAGAGAGAGAGAGAGAGAGAGAGAGAGAGAGAGAGAGAGAGAGGTATAAACAGACTTGAAACGTGTTGAGGTATGTACAGTACAGTAGTTCTTTCTTCATAATAGGTTAACCTTAAAAATAAGATGATTACTGTTGCATAAAGTTGAATCACCAGGTGAATCACCAGTGAGGTTATTAATTTTCTTTGACTTCTCCTGAACTGTTAACTTTATGAAGGTAGTGCTTACAAACATGTAAATATATATACGTATATTATTCACTATGCACATATTTAAGTATATGTTCATATTATTCACGTACGATGCACATATCGCTCGAGTAAATGTTCATGTAACGTAATGAGGCAACTGCGGTACAAGAAGACCTTAATAAAAGAGGGAAGCCTTAGAATAAGGGTCATGTTGGGGCAGCCCTTTCTTCGTGTTGCGGTGTTACAGTAATAACTGAATTCAACGGGATTAGTAAAAGCAATGAATTGCCCACTTGCTTTCTTGGACCAGGAAACATGCTCCAAGAATCATCTTCTCGCAGTTTGCATTCCATGGCTTGTATATGCTATTTTCTGTTTTTACTTTATGTATGCAGCCGTTTTCATATACAGTATCCCACATTTGCCACGCCTCTATTCTAATACGCTATGCGTGTGCTTTCAACAATTGCCTCAGCCAGGCAGAGGAAGCTTCTTCATGGTGGTTGATTTTTCCCTTGTGCAAACGTACATAATGACCTTTACATCGAGTCAATCTACTTACCAGTCTATAATCGAAACACAGGAGAACGTAGTATCTTTACACGTCTTGTTAAAAAACTTAAGCACTCTCAGACACGAGGTTCAACGTTTACTGACTTTAGCACTTTGACTAAACATCCGTCTTGAGAGGTTTCCGTTCACAGTCCGTAAGTATTCCACACCGGGACTTCGCGACTGAGATATCAGCACTGAGATATCAGCTGCCTAGGCCTCGATACCGGTTCACTCGCAAAGTCCTTGAACCCTAGACAGTGGTGATGTCTGCCAGCCGCAAGAAGTTGACTCCTATTGTTAATATATTTTAAGCATAACTGTTGCTGAAAGAAAGTTTATATTGGTAAATAATTTAACATACTCAACAGATGCAAAACGTGTAGTTAACGGTCCCTATAATCTTTCAGACGGCTAAATGTAAACATGCATGCTTGCACGGGCGCACGCACATGTTTGTACCTTTGTTGAATACTTGCTGGGAAGTCTGGAACGGTCTCGCATGTATCCACGAAAAGCAAAAACACTTGAGTTCTATTGAATATGCGCTTTATAATGTTACTGTATAGTTTTCAGTCATGGAGATAGATGTCACTTGGTAGTAAAATGTTCTTCAAATTATATTTTCTGGCAGACAAGAAACGATAATGCGATGGTGTTTGAAGCATAACATTAAATAACAGTAGGCCAACTGCACAAAATAACAGGATCCAAATTCATGACTCTATAAATAACAGAAATATAAAACACCGATGGTGTGATTCTGTTTCAGCTAAACCAGGCAACTGCAACATGCATACATAAATACACCCACACATTATATATATATATATATATATATATATATATATATATATATATATATATATATATATATATATATATATATATACATACATACATACATACATACATACATATATATATATATATATATATATATATATATATATATATATATAATGGAAATAATGAACACATGAGCACATGTTTCACATGCATAGGCGCCTTTTTTTCAGTGGTAGCGAACCGGCCTCACATTTGTCTGGTTCGTGGTTAGATTCCTGGACAACCGCCCACAAGTAGTGTTTAGGTGGAGTCAAGAAAAAGGACATTGGGTTAGCAACCCCATTCTTATAAACTTGCCGGCGCTACCCCATCTGAAAGGGAAAAAGGTGCTTGGATTTTTTCTCTTACAGAACATGGTTCCATGGGTGTAAGCCCTCTGGTTCTCAATAGGGTTCTATCCCTATATTCTCCACCCAGGCTGCCCCGTAGATGGGTAGTGCCGTCAGTGCACAGCAGGCATTACTTAAGGGTCTTTGCAGCGTCCCTTCGGCCCTTCCATTCCTTTCACTGTACCTCCATCATATTTCCTTCCTTCCATCTTTCTTTCCATCCTCTCCTAACAATTGTTAAATAGTGCAACTGTGAGGTTTTCCTCCTGTACACCTTTCAAACCTTCCTAATGTCGATTTCCCTTTCAGCGCTGAATGAGCTCATAGGTCCCAGCGCTTTGCCTTTGGCCTAAATCCT